>NC_134488.1:110275231-110392731 GCF_040206685.1 Ascaphus truei | reverse complement strand
AAAGAGAAAAGAGAAGAGGTCCCAGGACAGAGCCCGGGGATACACCCACAGAGAGAGCGGCAGAGGAGGAAGTGTTGGCAAACGAGACACTGAAAATACGATGGTAGAGATGTAAAAGAAAATCCAGGCTAGAGCTCTGTTACGGATACCAAGAGTATGGAGAATGTGAAGGAGAAAAGGGTGGCACACAGTATCAAAGGCAACAGAGAGGTCAAGTAATATGAGCAAAGTGTAATAACCTTTGTCTTTTTCAGTGGAGTCTTCGGAAAAATGGAGCGGGGATCCACATTTGAAAAATAAAATAACACAAATGGTGCAATATGCTCTGGGAGTAGTATTGTGTAATAAGGGAAGGAGATTCTACTCACATTTCCCAAATCATTATAGGTATTTCAGAGACAGATACTCTCTCTGAAGGGAGCTTGAAGTCCATCTAGGACTGGAGAGGTAAGTACCCCATGGGGTAATCCGATGTCGGAGTGTGGGGGTCAGATAGTCCTCAGAGGACTGTAAAGGGACACCCAATAGTGCAAATCATCTGGGCCAAATTTATAATAAAATACAGTATAATTGCACATAGGACATGCGCATTAGAAATACAGGTAAGGAAGAGGTGTGAGCATCAGTGCTGGCGCCGTTAGCTGGAGCTTTACCCCGGTCTCGATGTTCTTCAGGTTTAGATGTTTCCTTGCAGTCTTGGGGCTTCCAGTCACGTCACTATACGTGGTGCTCCCTCAATTCCTTCCCTCCTGCTGCAAGAACACCGTATTCTGATTACTTGGTACCACGTTTTACTGTAGTTTATTTATTATACCTTTTACTCAGACAATTTGCACTATTGGTTGTCCCTTTATATTTCTCTGGGGACCATCTGAACCACACACTAAGGCATGGGATTACCCATAGGGTAGATAGGTAGATAAATGGTACACCATTTATGTTATTTTTTATTTTTTCAAACGTGGAGCCGCGCTCCCTTCTACCTAAGACCACTGCCACAGTAGAACCACAGGAGCGATTCTTCAATAGGTTTTTTTAAGCTGCTTTAAGATTTATTTTTACGCACTATTGCACATGATATTGTCATTATTTTTGCACAATTCTACTTTAGCACTCTAGCACTGTATATATTTGTGCGGTTAATATATCTTTTGTGAGTTGACATGAATTGTTTTAGCTGAAATTTTCAGTTCATATTTACTTTGTTGCACTTTAACACTTTTACAAGAGCGCCTTTATTACACTTTTTTTGGTTTACACTTTCTCTTGCAGCATGGAGGTCATTAGTTATTTTAGCGAGGGCTGTTTCAGTGGAGTGAGCAGTGTGGAAGCCAGATTGTAGAGGGTCTAAGAGAGTGTAGGTGGTGAGAAAATGGAGCAAGCGAGAGAATGAAAGGCATTCAAGCAGTTTAGAAGCAAGACAGAAGGGAGACAGGATGATAATTAGAGAGACAGGTATGGTCAAGGTTGCTGTTTATGAATAAGGGTATAACTGTTGCCATATAAAACACGTAAAGACAAATGCAGCAAAACACTTTATTTGCAAATGCATGGGAAAGGAACAAAGCAACCATAAGAATAAGAAATCTGTGGTCTTGCATAATAGAGCATATTAGGTGGGCCATTTGGTGTCTGTTTCCCAACCTTTGTGTATCAATGTTTTTGTTCGGAAGACAGAGAGATACAGTACACTTCTGGTTATTTGAGGGATTCTGCATATTGTTTTTCATGATCGCTTGCTTCTTTGGCAAGCAGAACTGTCCTATTATCTTCTTCCAACATATTATCCTCTGACCAGGTCTCCCTCCCATACATAAAAAAGCTATTTATCCTCTTCTTATAATTATAGCTTACAGCCCCAGACAGCATTATGCCCCTTAAGCCTATTTAGTAAAACAGCCAAGTGCATCCATATAGACAGATAACTTATTCTCTGGACTTTGCAATCCTTCTCTATAGAAACTTAAGTGATTATTCTTTATTACATGGTCAGGGATATTGATATTTACAATGTTCACTTTGATGCCTATAACTGGCACTTGTCCTGTAGATACATTTCCAAAACGTAGGCTATTGCAATTTAATAACTGTAACTCAATGCCCTCCACCATGGTCTGTGGCAACATCAGGTCATTAACTAGAAAGATGACAAAAGAATGGGTGAAAACCCTGCCAGGTTTATTTGTGCCTTCAAAAAACAATAACTGGTCAAGAACTCACTAATAACACATTTTCACATGATACAGGTAAACCCCGTTATAACGCGCCTCGTTATACCGCGATTCGGTTATAACGCGGTTTTCCCGTGGCTCCCGTTTAAAAAAAAAAAAAAAAAAAAAAATGAAATGAAGTCAGCATTTGCATTTTCTTTTCCAGGCCTGTGCTGAATCTCAAATGAGAAGGGTTGGAGGGCCATATACCACCTGGTCAATCTAGCATTGGAGTCCTTCATACTATTTAACCACTTCAATGGAGCATGGTCCGTCACCAGAGTAAAATGGACTCCTGCCAGGTAATGCCTCAAAGCCTCGATTGCCCACTTCACTGCGAGGCACTCATTCTCAATCCCTCGGGAACAATTTCCTACTCAGAAAATGGATAGGATGTTCCACTCCCTCAAACTGTTGACAACACTGCCCCTAGCCCTATCTCTGATGCATCGGTTTGCACAACAAAAGGCCTGTTGAAGTCTGGGCTTCTAAGGAAGGGACCTTCTGATAGACACCTTTTTATGTCCTCAAAGGCTCTCTGACGCTCACTTGACCATACCACTTGTGTAGGTGCACACTTTTTTGTGAGGTCCTTTAATGGGGCTGCAACTTCCGAGTAGTTGGGGATGAACCGCCGATAGTACCCTGCTAAACCCAGCAGAGAGAGTACCTGCATTTTTGTTTGGGGGGGTCGAAACTTCTGTCAGAGCAACTACCTTGTCGGCTAGTGGCCTTACTTTTCCACCTCCCACTGCATACCCTAAGTATTTGCTTTCCGCCTTACCTAAGGCACATTTCTTAGGGTTGGCTGTGAGCCCTGCCTCTCTTAGAGATTTCAGGACAGCTTTCAGCCTATTTAGATGGGCCCGCAAGTGTTTACTATAAATAACAATGTCATCTAGGTAGGCTGCGGCATAAGCCCTATGGGGTCTCAGCACTTTATCCACAAGTCTCTGAAATGTGGCTGGGGCTCCATGCAGTCCAAATGGCATTGTCACAAACTGGTATAAACCCATGGGAGTGGCAAAGGCTGTTTTGCACTTGGACTTTTCCTCTAAAGGTATTTGCCAGTATCCTTTTGTTAAGTCCAGCGTGGATATATATTCTGCGTTACCAAGGGCGTCAATTAACTCGTCCACCCTTGGTATCGGATATGCGTCAAACTTGGATACCGCATTGACCTTTCGGAGGTCCACACAAAATCTTACCTTCCCATCGGGTTTAGGGACCATAACTAGTGGACTACACCACTCACTGCATGATTCCTCAATCACTCCTAAGTGTAACATTTCTTGTACCTCCTTCTCTACCAGGGCCCTACGACTTTCAGGCAACCTATAAGGACGGAACGTACTTTTACCCCAGGTGCTGTCTCGATCACATGTGAAATTAACTTGGTTTGCCCTGGCAAATCAGAAAAAATATAATGGAATTGTGTAATTATTTCTAACAAGTCCCCTTTTTGTTCAGAGGACAACTGTCTACCCATTGGGATTTTATCATCACCCACGATGTTCTTCCGTGGGGGCTGAAGACCCAAGTCCGTTTCCTCCTCCACCGGGTGGATGAATAGAGACCGCTGCATCTTCCAGGGTTTCAGCAAGTTCACGTGGTAAATTTGTTTACCCTTCCTGAACCCTGGTTGAGCGATCTCGTAATCCACGTCACCCATGCGGCGGAGTACTTCGAATGGGCCCTGCCATTTGGCTAGGAGTTTGCTCTCACAACTGGGTAACAACAACATCACCTGATCTCCTGGGTGAAACACTCTCAAATGAGCATTTTGATTGTAATGTCTCTCCTGACTGTCCTGAGCTGATCTAAGATTCCCCCTAGCAAAATGCTGACCACATCTAGGCGCTTCCTAAGGTCCAATACATATTGCAGGGTATTCTTAGAAGGGGGCTGCTGTTCCTCCCAGGGCTCCTTTAGGAGGTCAGAGATACCCCGGGTTGGTGGCCATACAGCAATTCAAATGAAGAGAATCCCGTGGAGGCCTTGGGAACTTCCCGCACTGCAAACAGCAGAAAAGGGAGAAGTTCATCCCAGGCTCTCTTCTCTGAATCTACAAATTTCCTCAGCATCCCTTTTAGAGTTCAGTTAAATCTTTCCACCAATCCGTCAGTCTGTGGATGGTAGACCGATGTCCGAACACACTTGACCTCTAGTAATTTTAAGACATCCTGCATCAGTTTAGCCATAAAATTTGTACCTTGGTCTGTCAACTAAACCTGGGGAAGTCCAACCCGTGAGAACAGCTCCAACAACTTGTTGGCTACTTGCTTTGCCGTTGCTGCAGGGGGAACGCCTCAGGATATCTTGTTACATAGTCAACTATTACAAGAATAAACCTGTGTCCTTTCGAAGAAGGTTCTAGAGGTCCTACCAAGTCTACCCCAATCCTCTCAAAGGGAACTGACACCAAGTGTAGAGGAACCAAAGGGGCTGGTTTTTGTCCCTTTGGACTAGTTAGCTGGCACTCCGGACATGCCGCACATAACTTAGCAATATCACTATGCATCCCTGGCCAATAGAATCGGGACGAAATACGGTCCAATGTTTTATCCCTGCCCATGTGCCCACCCCAAGGGACAGTATACATAGGGTGACCAGATTTTCAAAATGAAAAACCGGGACACATTAAAAATTATTTATAAAACAAATTACATCACATGACGCACCCCGTTACCATGACAATGAGACACTGACGTCAGGCGGTGACATGTTGCCATAACAATGTGGCAACACGTGATGCCTCTGCGCCATAGTGCGTCTCGTTGTCATGTCAACTTGATGCCGCGTGACGTCACGGAGCGGCTCGTTATGGCAATGTGCATTACGTGACTTCACGCGACCATGTTAACGGAATTTGGAGGGGAGGATACAGCCAAAGGCAAGATAAATAAATATATAATAGATCTAAAAAAATGTTATCTCCACACAGAGCCACTGACCCACACACCCACTGACCCACACAAACACACAGAGCCACTGACCCACAGAGTCACTGACCTACACACAGAGCCACTGACCCACACACCCACACACACTGAGCCACTGACCCACACATACGGAGCCACTGACCCACACACCCACACACAGAGCCACTGACCCATAACACCCACACACACAGAGCCACTGACCCACCCACACACACACACACACACACACAGCCAGTGACACACACAGATCCAGTGACACACACACACACACACACACACACACACACACACACACACACACACACACACACACACACACACACACACACACACACACAGAGCCAGACACACACACACAGAGCCAGACACACACACACACACACACACACAGTGACACACACAGAGCAACTCACTCTCTCTCTCTCTCTCTGTGTCCTACCTTTCACTGTGGAGCATGGAGGGGGGAAGCCATCTTGACTGGCAGCAGGCACCTCACTTCCGGCTCTCACTGCTGAGGCGCCACTGACACTAACCCCGCCCCCACCCTCTGCAGTCAGACCGGCCTCCGCTCTCCTCCTGCTCTCCTCTCTGCCTGCATTCTGTGCTCTCTTCTGCCCCCCTGCTCTGATGGCCAAATCCGGAACAGCCACAAAAAAACAGGACATTTAAAAAAATGCGGGGCATCCGGGACAGCCTATTAAAAAAACGGTACAGCCGTTAAAAAAACGGGGCTGTCCCGGCTAAAACGGGATACCTGGTCACCCTACCTATACAGATATCATTTGATAATTCAAAATGGGGGAATACTATCACCCCCTGTGCATTCAATATCTGCTCATCAATTTTTACCACCTTATCATACTGTCTAGCAAGGATTGGGTCTTCCCTTTGCCTCTGGCGAAAATCAGGGAGGTATAGGTCTGGGAAATCTCCAGGGCCCATATCCCCCTCCTTCTGGCCATCCCCAGCCATCACTTGTGACTTCTGGCTACTAGAATGGTCACCTTGAGACCCAGATTTCTGCAACCAGTCCTGTTTGTCAGAGCGTCTTTGCTTCCGAGTCTTTGGAACCCGGTGTCTACTGGGATAAAGGTCTGCCGAGAAGGGGAACAGTTTGTCAGGGTTCTCCTGAGCCATAGAATAAGGCTCCTCGTGAGGGACTGGAGCCAATAGGTCCGAAAAGAAAGGCCAGTCCCGTCCGAGCACAACGGGGGCAGGGAGCCAAGGAGCGACTCCTACTTCGAGGTAGGCCTCCTGACCTTTTACCTGTAGCCGGATTTTGGCCGTCGGATACCGTTTTACATCGCCGTGTATACATTCTATACTCCATGGAGAGTCAAAAGAACACACGTTAGACGATAACAGTTCCTGGAAGACCAAAGTTTTCCCAGAGCCCGAATCTACACGGGCCTGGACGTTTTTTCCCCCAACCTGGGCTGGAAGTAGCCAGGGCTTGTAATTTTCTCCAGTGAAGGCCGAGGCGACGGTCCTGCTGAAGGAACAATCCATCTGTGGGCAGTCCACATGCCGGTGACCTTGTTCTCCGCAGGCGAAACATGGAGAGGGTTCCTTCGCAGGAGGGGGCCGTGGATAGC
Source organism: Ascaphus truei (assembly GCF_040206685.1). Classification (NCBI taxonomy): domain Eukaryota; kingdom Metazoa; phylum Chordata; class Amphibia; order Anura; family Ascaphidae; genus Ascaphus; species Ascaphus truei. The sequence continues at coordinate 110,385,984 of NC_134488.1, read as the reverse complement.
GCTCCGCTGGACCGGATACTGGAGACCAGGTATCTGGTAGGTCCTGTGGGCGACGTCCTCGGAAGTTCCTCTCATTTGGCGACAAGCCGACATTAGGAAGGGGATCAGGGTCTCGACGGTGCCTGGCGTTTTGATTTCTTCCTTGTTGGAAGGACTGCTCCTTTCGTGGCACTTGGCGGTTGCGCATGGAGGAGCTGTAGTTTCCCCGTTGTTACAATCTCCCTCTTTGGGTCTCCGCAAGTACTGGTGAAGTTGGATCCGTCGGGTCCAGGGCACTCACCTGATCCTCGGCCCCAAGGAAGTTCTCAATGAGTCGGACCGCCAAAGCTAGGGTTTCAACAGCATGGTGTTTTACCCACGATCGTGAGGAAGGGGGTATTATGTGTAGGAATTGTTTCAAAACCCCTTGCTCAAGAATTGCTTCCTTAGTGCGCTCCTCGGGTTGTATCCAACGAGTACACAAGTCCAATAACCGCTGAGCGAGGACCCGGGGTCTCATCTTAGCAGTTTACTTCATGTTCCGGAACTGCTGCCGGTAGGTCTCTGGGGTCAGACCTAAGCGATCCAGTATGGCGGCTTTTACTTGTTGGTTGTCCATTGCCTGATCTGCTGGGAGGCCCTGATATGAGGCCTGGGCTTCTCCTATGACGAGCGGGGCCAAAGCAGTTGCCCAGAGATCTGCAGCCAAGCCCTGAGCTTCAGCAACCCTTTCAAATGTCAATAGAAAAGCCTCTGGATCCTCGTTCGGAGCCATTTTCCTCAGGAGGACCGGGGGTTTGTTCGCAAGTTCTGTACTGGCAGACCCCTGGAATTGGGTCAGCAGCTTGGCCATCCGCTCATCCTGTGCTGACTGCTGCTGGGTTAGGAGCTGGGTTTGCTGCTGCAATAATAGTTGGGCCTGCTCCTGCATTGAGTCCCTGCTGTTTGGTCTGCTCCTGCATTAACAGTCCCTGCTGTCTGGTCTGCTCGCACAGAAACTCTTTTAAAAATTCTTCCATTTTTCTCATTTTTGTGTGTGTGTGCGGCCCTTCAACTGCAGGGGCCTCTCAAAATCCCGGCACTTCTGACATCATATGTTGCAGGGTACATGCAACCACACACGCGGGTTCTCTTGATAAGGCTTCTTTATTGAGCCTTAAAAACATACAGCACACAAAATAAAATAGCTTCTCTTCAGCAGACAAAAACAAAATAGCTTTTCTTCAGCATAGAAAACAAGGCAGCTTCTCTTCAGCATGCAGGACACACACAGTTCCTCACACATGTACTTTGAAAAACAGACCTTATAGCAGTAATCTCTTCAGTATTTCAGTCCGGTCTCCTGACCAGCTAGCTTGCATGTGTGTACAGACTGGGGGTTTTAAAACACCTTGATTATGCAGCTGGGGTCAGACTAATTAACCAGCCCTTCTCAACTGAAACTTAACCTCGTCACTGCTGCACTGCAAGCCTAAACATAGGTTTGCCAGGTATATGGCTGGTGACGTTCATTCACCCTGTCACAGTCCCCTAACCTCTTAATCACCTTAGCGATTAGTGACCACTATAGTAATTAAGGGGTTAACCTACCCTCCCCCACTACCCACCCGGTAGGCCTAAACAACCATCCTTGGGGATAATACCCCCTTCACCCACCCCCAATACCCACAATACATAAAATACACACAACAGCCCTACTACCCACCCCTAGGCCCCCAATAAACCATTACATTACATTTAATAAACAACAATACACAACCCACCCACCCTGTGCCCCCACATAAAGCCATTATTTATTTTTTACACACAGGATTAATACCACAGGCCGACGGGTTCCCCAGGTGAACCCCACAGGTGACGCAGGCCCCACAGTGCACTCTGGGGGGTTCCCACAGGTATCTGGGGGCCTTCGGTGGTCACCGCTAGGCTCCGTGGGCCTTAAGGTGATCCCAGTGGGTGTCGGTCCCCAAATCGTCCCCATGGGTGTCTGGGGCCCTCAGGTGGTTCCCACAGGTGTTTTGGGGCCCTCGAGTAGTCCCCACGGATCCCCCAACAGCTGTGGGTCCCCTGTTCTTCCCCGCATGTTTGTGGGTCCTCAGGTGGTCCCACGTGGGCATCCGGGGGTCCTCGGGTGGTCCTCGTGGGTCCCGCTGGCCTGCGGTACCATTCCTGTATTTAAAAAAAAATAAAACATGTCCTACATTTCAATAAATACACCTCCCCCCCACACCAAAACACATATAGTACAGTAATGGGCAAAAGAACTATTATCCAGATATGGATAATAGATTATTTGCCCATTATTAAACACAACATTAGCCATGAAGCATAAATAAAGTAAATAAAAAACTTTCTACTTACCCCTGGAATTATGAAGGGTATCCTCGTCAGCTTACTGCAGGTCCATGTCCTCCGTTGTCAGAAAGAATACATTGCAAAATACAATCTAATGTCCCCTAGCCCCTTAATCACCTTAGCGGTTAATAACCGCTATAGCAATTAAGGGGTTAACCCACCCTCTGCCACTACCCACCAAGAAGGCCTAACCACCCTCCCCAGGCAACTACCCCCACCCTTCACCCAGCACCCCATAATGGGGCCTGTATCTCATGAATTATGGGGGTCCCGAGGCTGAAACCAATCTGATTCAGCTCAGAAGACCCCCAACACATGTACACTATTATTAAAATGTATATTTTTGCTTCACGATTGCCTGTAAGAGCGTCTTCATGCAGTTATTACAGGCTATTTTTTTCTAGCAGCGCTTTACAAGTTTAAGTGCGATAGCAGGGGGGGGAAAGCTCAGGCGATTGGGCAGATTTTTGTTCGGACGGACAAAAATGCGCTGAACTTGTTAGTGAATCCCGCGTTTGGCTTCACTTTGTAACTGTCGAACAAAAAACGTGCTGCTTAGTGCATAGCCCCCTATGTGAGATAATGAACGGATAAGTGCTATAAATAGGGATAGACAACTTCCCATGATAACATCCCTGATGAAGTTGTGCTGACGAAACGCATGGGTTGGACTCCCCATTAATTTGCTAAACCAGAAGTAAGCAGACCAGAAGTGACGTCGCGCGGCCAGGGAGAGAGCATAGCTGGAGGGCAGGCACACGGAGGATGCTGTATTCCATGGGTAAGAAAACAACATATATGTTGATGGGCTCATGTGCCTTTAACGATTGTGAGTGCAATAAGTGAGTTGTTTTACTTTCACATCTGATTCTTGGACTAGTACTGTACACCAAATCTTATTTTCCTCTGCTTCTGAGAGTGAGTACTGATGGTCTCCATCCTGAGGAGCTAGCATAATATTATTATGGGCTCTTACCCCACTATTTATATGTGAGTGCGTCACTATTGAATTTTGATTCTTCATCACTATGCTCCGGTATTGCTGAACTATTTTATTTTCTTTGTCTTCTTTTTCCCAATACCATTGTAGCTAATCCTGTAGCGCCTCAAATTGTACTTGTTTATACTGTATGTTTACAAAACAGAAAACATATATTAGCACATGGTCGTTCCTGCAGGCAAACCTGTCACGTAGGTTACATTTGCGATATGTGGTCCCTCCTGGGGTTGAAGCAGAAGGGATTTCATAGGTCATCTCTCATTGCCTAGAGAGACCTTTTCACTATTTGTTGGTAACATTTTTACTCATTTCTTTTGTTGGATTTAGAGGTTAAGGTTAGCGCCTGGGATCTCTGTTTTCCATTTGTGATACTGCAAGACGTGTGGTTACTTTTGAAGTCTGTAACTACATTTCATGTTTCCTTTCTTTCTTTAGGAAAAAGGGTTAGATCGGGGGTACTCAACTTCAGTCCTCAAGCCACCCCCCCCCCCCCCCACACAAGTGAGGTTTTCAGGATATCCCTGCTTCAGCACAGGTGGCTCAATCAGAGGCTCAATCAAAGACTGAGCCCCCTGTGCTGCAGCAGGGACTGATTGAGCCCCTTGTGCTGAAGCTGGGATATCCTGAACACCTAACCTGTTGGGGGGGGGGGGGGGGCCTTAAGGACTGAAGTTGAGCACCCCTGGGTTATATTATAAAAATAACATTCCCCTCTCTTTCCATTAAATTGTACGGGGGATAAAAGGTGTGCGGTCTCCTGTATACAAGCTTTTTTAAGGGCACTTTAAAGTAGCGATCCCGGCTGTTCTTTCTTTGGGTGGGGGGGCCTCCCCTGCTTTGTTGTTACAGAATGGGAACCAGAGGTCTCGGAGGCTGCACTGTGCTAATTTCCACTCTGGGGATACCCCGTTCCCAAGATACTTGCCGGTAAAGACACTAGTGTTTCAGACGCCTCTAGTGGAAACAAAATGGCGGTCTAAATCTCCCACATCTTGTGGGTCAATAGGAAGCAGCAATGTCATCCTATGGAGCGGCCATCTAAATGCAAGGAAGTGTTATCGTTACCTTCCCCAGTACCGTATCGGGGGATCCCCAGAGCTAGAAATAGCGTGCTTCAGCTCCCGGGACCCCCCCCCCCCCTGTTTTCCGTCCTGTAAAATTGGCAGGATTGCTGCTTTAACCTCTTGCTTACCTTCTGTCAATCAAACATCAGGATCTCAGAAATAATGATATCTTTACAATGACTGGGCAGTGTCTCTTGATTTGACACATACTGCAGTCAGTTTCATTAGTTATCTAATTCAGGGGTGGCCAACTCCAGTCCTCAAGGACCACTAATAGGTCAGGTATTAGGGATATCCCTGCTTCAGCACAGGTGGCTGGCGCACGGAGGAGGCATCTGTGCTGAAGCAGGGATATTCTTAAACCATGACCTGTCTGTGGCCCTTGTGGGCTGGAGTTGGCCACCCCTGATCTAAGCTGTAGAATTTTGGGGTGCTCGGCAGTAGTTTCACTTGAGAAAGCAGGCCTCACATAATCAGTAACTTCGCAAAGGACGTGAGCTTGGCTGCTTTAAATCTTACCCGGATTCCGCCTGAGAACCCAGACCTAAGCAATTTCTCCTCTTGGTTAATATTAAAAGGGAGGTTTTGAAAGCCAATCCCTCCCAGAAAACAACCTTTTCTCGGATTCAGCTCTGACATCATCTCAGCAACTGGATTAAAATGCTGATACCAGCAAACTTGGTTATTTCTTGAATCTCCGCCAGAAATATTTTGAACACCAGATTTTTTTTAATTTAAAAAAATATATATTTATTACCCCAAGGCTCACATTCAACCCGCTGGATTCTCTCCTAGCTGGGAAGAGAGAGCACTCTAATTAACAAGGACTATTAATTTCAGAACACGAATGAGATGAATAAAATGTGGGGGTTTTGTCTGCTGTGACTGAGGCACATAGCACTCAATCCGTTCCTTCTCGCAGGCAGACGCTGCTAAAACGTGATCTGCAGATGGGCCAAAACCTGTGTGTCTGTGCTGTGGATTAGCTGCATTTCATCTTGCTGCTTGCCAGCACCTACAGGAGCACTCTCCAAAACAATCCATGTCTGAAAAGGGAATATTAAAGGACACTATCAAACCCACTGCTCCCCACAGTGCCAGTGGCTGTATTGTAAATCCTATGCTACAAAGCAGCCCCCATGCTGGTTTGTGACAATGCCTCCAGTTAATAGCCACATGGCATAGATGGATGGACTGCTCAGATGTACTGTAGCAAGGTACCTACAGTACGTACTGTACAAATGCCACTTAATATTCTGATGTGGAAAAAACATACTGTATTGATTTTTACAGCACGCTTTCCTTGATCCCACCCTTCTGTTCAGCCCCCGGCATTAACCGTTCAAGTCCTGGGATGGTATACAAGACTGACAAACATTGGTTAGAGATGACATCTTGCAACTCAGCAAAACATTATATGTGCTGGATATAAAATATCAGACATCTGATACGATAAGTGTTCCCCGTGCCAGCTTGTGTTCACATTGGAAGGTTAGATAACCCTTTGGGGTGGTTTTCCTGGACTCTTCATTAAATAAGGCACAGCAGGAGTGCACAGCGTGAGTTAGGCTGCCATCAAACAGTACTAACCTTGCAAATTCCAATGTATTTTATTGCTTTCAATATACAGATGGATAATCCAACGTGGAGATACAAATTCATATAAAAGGGTTGCAACCAGATAATAATCTCACTGGGGGCTGAGACCAATGTGTGTACCTCTGTGGGAGATGTGATGCTGTTTGTGTTGTGCATGATCAATATTCAGCATTAATACCTTGTAAAGGCCATTGCTGCAGTAAGCTCTTATGTTATTAATACCATCGCAAATGCAATCTCCAGGCTTTCAGTAAAAGAGGTTAACATTTCTGTCAGATATTAGAGCATAAACCAGTAATTGCCAAATAAATTCGCTGAGAACTACAGTACTTTGTTTGGTTATGCAGTCTCATATTTTCCAACATGCAAAGGAGGTATTGATATTCATTTTTGTTTGACTTCGGTGGGGTGTATAGAAATCTCTGGCAGCCCTTCTAATCAATCCCTGAAACCTTGTTTTTCAGGGCTCGGTATCGCAGGAATAAATGCCGGTACAGAGACGGCAAAACAGGATTCAAAACCAGCAGCTGAGGGGTTATCAAGAAATATATTTCAAAGTGGAGCAGCCATGGCAATTTAATTGTATACAATTATTAATCATCAATTTTAGTTGCATAGCTACAAAATATGCATTTTAAGTAAGATTCATTTTTTGAGGGGGGGAGAATGGGGGGTGATAGGGAGAGGGGGATGATGGGGAGAGGAAGGTGATGGGGGTGATGGGGGGAGGAAGGTGATGGGGGTGATAGGGAGAGGAAGGTGATGGGGGTGATAGGGAGGGGAAGGTGATGGGGGTGATAGGGAGAGGAAGGTGATGGGGGTGATAGGGAGGGGAAGGTGATGGGGGTGATAGGGAGAGGAAGGTGATGGGGGATGATAGGGAGAGGAAGGTGATGGGGGGTTATAGGGAGAGGGGGGTGATAGGGAGAGGAAGGTGATGGGGGTGATAGGGAGAGGAAGGTGAGGGGGAGTGATAGGGAGAGGGGGGTGATAGGGAGAGGAAGGTGATGGGGGTGATAGGGAGAGGGGGTGATAGGGAGAGGAAGGTGATGGGGGTGATAGGGAGAGGAAGATGATGGGGGTGATAGTTAATAATACAATTATTAATCATCAATTTTAGTTGCATAGCTACAAAATATGCATTTTAATTAAGATTCATTTTTTGAGGGGGGAGAATGGGGGGTGATAGGGAGAGGGGGATGATGGGGAGAGGAGGGTGATGGGGGGAGGAAGGTGATGGGGGTGATAGGGAGAGGAAGGTGATGGGGGTGATAGGGAGGGGAAGGTGATGGGGGTGATAGGGAGAGGAAGGTGATGGGGGATGATAGGGAGAGGAAGGTGATGGGGGATGATAGGGAGAGGAAGGTGATGGGGGGTAATAGGGAGAGGGGGTGATGGGGAGAGGAAGGTGATGGGGGGTGATAGGGAGAGGAAGTGATGGGGGGTTATAGGGAGAGGGGGGTGATGAGGAGAGGAAGGTGATGGGGGGAGGAAGGTGATGGGGGTGATAGGGAGAGGAAGATGATGGGGGTGATAGGGAGAGGAAGGTGATGGGGGTGATAGGGAGAGGAAGATGATGGGGGTGATAGGGAGAGGAAGGTGATGGGGGTGATAGGGAGAGGAAGGTGATGGGGGTGATAGGGAGAGGAAGGTGAGGGGGAGTGATAGGGAGAGGGGGTGATAGGGAGAGGAAGGTGATGGGGGTGATAGGGAGAGGGGGTGATAGGGAGAGGAAGGTGTTGGGGGTGATAGGGAGAGGGGGTGATGGGGGTGATAGGGAGAGGAAGGTGATGGGGTGATAGGGAGAGGAAGGTGATGGGGGTGATAGGGAGAGGAAGGTGATGGGGAGTGATAGGGAGAGGAAGGTGATGGGGAGTGATAGGGAGAGGAAGGTGATGGGGGGTGATAGGGAGAGGAAGGTGATGGGGGTGATAGGGAGAGGGGGGTGATGGGGGTGATAGGGAGAGGAAGATGATGGGGGTGATAGGGAGAGGGGGGTGATAGGGAGAGGAATGTGATGGGGGTGATAGGGAGAGGGGGGTGATAGGGAGAGGAAGGTGATGGGGGGTGATAGGGAGAGGAAGGTGATGGCGGTGATAGGGAGAGGAAGGTGATGGGGGTGATAGGGAGAGGAAGGTGATGGGGGTGATAGGGAGAGGAAGGTGATGGGGTGAGAGGGAGAGGAAGGTGATGGGGGTGATAGGGAGAGGAAGGTGATGGGGGTGATAGGAAGAGGGAGGTGATGGGGGGTGATAGAGAGAGGAAGGTGATGGGGGTGAGAGGGAGGTGATGGGGGTGATAGGGAGAGGAAGGTGATGGGGTGATAGGGAGAGGAAGGTGATGGGGGTGATAGGGAGAGGAAGGTGATGGGGGTGATAGGGAGAGGAAGGTGATGGGGGTGATAGGAAGAGGAAGGTGACGGGGGTGATAGGGAGAGGAAGGTGATGGGGGGTGATAGGGAGAGGAAGGTGATGGGGGTGATAGGGAGAGGAAGGTGATGGGGGTGATAGGGAGAGGGAGGTAATGGGAAGTGAGAGGGGGGTGATGGGGAGTGATATTGAGAGGAAGGTGATGGGGGGTGATAGGGAGAGGAAGGTGACGGGGGTGATAGGGAGAGGAAGGTGATGGGGGTGATAGGGAGAGGGGGGTGATGGGGGTGATAGGGAGAGGGGGGTGATGGGGGGTGATAGGGAGAGGGGGGTGATGGGGGGTGATAGGGAGAGGAAGGTGACGGGTGATAGGGAGAGGAAGGTGATGGGGGTGATAGGGAGAGGGGGGTGATGGGGATGATAGGGAGAGGGGGTGATGGGGGATGATAGGGAGAGGGGGTGATGGGGGGTGATAGGGAGAGGAAGGTGATGGGGGTGATAGGGAGAGGAAGGTGATGGGGGGTGATAGGGAGAGGAAGGTGATGGGGGTGATAGGGAGAGGAAGGTGATGGTGGGTGATAGGGAGAGGAAGGTGATGGTGGGTGATAGGGAGAGGAAGGTGATGGGGGTGATAGGGAGAGGAAGGTGACGAGGGGTGATAGGGAGAGGGGGTGATGGGGGTGATAGGGAGAGGGGGGTGATGGGGGGTGATAGGGAGAGAAAGGTGATGGGGGTGATAGGGAGAGGAAGGTGATGGGCGTGATAGGGAGAGGAAGGTGACGAGGGGTGATAGGGAGAGGGGGTGATGGGGTGATAGGGAGAGGGGGGTGATGGGGGTGATAGGGAGAGGGGGGTGATGGGGGGTGATAGGGAGAGGGGGGTGATGGGGGTGATAGGGAGAGGAATGTGACGGGGGGTGATAGGGAGAGGAAGGTGACGGGGGTGATAGGGAGAGGAAGGTGATGGGGGTGATAGGGAGAGGGGGGTGATGGGGGGTGATAGGGAGAGGGGGGTGATGGGGTGTGATAGGGAGAGGAAGGTGATGGGGGTGATAGGGAGAGGGGGGTGATGGGGGTGATAGGGAGAGGGGGGTGATGGGGGATGATAGGGAGAGGGGGTGATGGGGGGTGATAGGGAGAGGAAGGTGATGGGGTGATAGGGAGAGGCAGGTGATGGGGAGTGATAGGGAGGGGAAGGTGATGGGGAGCGATAGGGAGAGGAAGGTGATGGGGGGTGATAGGGAGAGGAAGGTGATGGGGGTGATAGGGAGAGGAAGGTGATGGGGAGTGATAGGGAGAGGAAGGTGATGGGGGTGAGAGGGAGGTGATGGGGGGTGATAGCGAGTGGGTGGTGATGGGGGTGATAGGGAGAGGAAGGTGATGGGGGTGATAGGGAGAGGAAGGTGATGGGGAGTGAGGGAGAGGAAGGTGATGGGGGGTGATAGGGAGAGGAAGGTGATGGGGCGTGATAGGGAGGGGAAGGTGATGGGGGCGATAGGGAGAGGAAGATGATGGGGAGTGATAGGGAGAGGAAGGTGATGGGGAGCGATAGGGAGAGGAGGTGATGGGGGGTGATAGGGAGAGGAAGGTGATGGGGGGTGATAGGGAGAGGAAGGTGATGGGGAGTGATAGGGAGAGGAAGGTGATGGGGGGTGATAGCGAGTGGGTGGTGATGGGGGTGAGAGGGAGAGGAAGGTGATGGGGGTGAGAGGGAGGTGATGGGGGTGAGAGGGAGGTGATGGGGGGTGATAGGGAGAAGAAGGTGATGGGGGGTGATAGGGAGAAGAAGGTGATGGGTTGTGATAGGGAGAGGAAGGTGATGGGGGGTGATAGCGAGTGGGTGGTGATGGGGGTGAGAGGGAGAGGAAGGTGATGGGGGTGAGAGGAAGGTGATGTGGGTGAGAGGAAGGTGATGGGGGGGAGATAGGGAGAGGAAGGTGATGGGGGTGATAGGGAGAGGAAGGTGATGTGGGTGATAGGGAGAGGGAGGTGATGGGGGTGATAGGGAGAGGAAGGTGATGGGGAGTGATAGGGAGAGGGAGGTGATGGGGGGTGGGGGGGTGATAGGGAGAGGGGGGTGATAGGGAGAGGAAGGTGATGGGGGTGATAGGGAGAGGAAGGTGATGGGGGGCGATAGGGAGAGGGAGGTGATGGGGGTGATAGGGAGAGGAAGGTGATGGGGAGTGATAGAGAGAGGAAGGTGATGGGGGGCGATAGGGAGAGGAAGGTGATGGGGGGCGATAGGGGGGGTAAGCAGAAGCTGCAAACATCAAAAATGATTATTTTTGCCTCTTGGAAGATAGATTTTGCATAGGATAACAGAGACTTGAATAAAAGCCTTAACCACGCTTTATTGTAGCCTGAAATATACCAAACACATCAGTACTGCTGTTAACAGTAAAACAAAAAGTAAAAACCCATTACAATGTAAAAAGGAATTCATTGATGCATATAACTGCATATAATATCAACTAATACCCACTCTAATTGGCTTCACTGAAATTCAGGCATAAATCTACTGTATGTATGCCCATTTACAGCGCAAGGGAAAGGTCTGTCTATAAAACCTGTGCCACTGTATGCAATGCAGTGTTTAGATAATGAATACTAAGCACATCTACTTTAGACAAAGTGACTGGCTGTTTTCCAGGTCCAGTTGCTGTAATGTCTGGGACTATTCTGACAGGCTCGCTGTGTGATACGATTAATACTGGAAATAAACAACAAGATAGAAATGGTTAAATGGAACTGTCTCACGGCCTCATATCTCTATATTAAATAAAATACGAGAGCTAATTTAATGGGTGCAGACATAAAAAATAAAAAAAAATTATTCAACATTGCTCAGTGCAGATCTTATCCTGAACCAGAGCTGACCTGCAGAGCTCTGTTAGTTACCGGTCTCCTTTGTAGTAGCCATACAGTAGGTCTTAGAATAAAGAAAAGTCAGTGCTGCAGGTGTTTCTGGCGGAGAAGGGGTTCTGATATCATCAGATAACAGGGTTGGCCAACTCCAGTCCTCAAGGGCTAGCAACAGGTCAGGTTTGCCGGATATCCCTGCTTCAGCACAGGTGTCTCAATCTGTGGCTCAGTCAAAGACAGCCACTGATTAGCAATCTGTGCTGAAGCAGGGATATCCTGAAAACCTGACCTGTTGGTAGCCCTTGAGTACTGGAGTTGGCTACCCCTGATCTAGCGGATAACTGTAGGGGAAAAATGTCATTTGGATTCTTCTGAATAAATGAAATGTGCAGACTTAGCTCAACCAATATTAATTTGCCGGTATTTATTATTCTTGTGAAGTCCTCCATAAATCTATTTCAGAAAAGAAAAGGCAATTTGTGCCAACCGCTGTCATTTTGTTTAACCTGCAGGTGAACTTTTACAGTTACAAAGCATTCGTTCTTCAATTAGACCCAAGCCCCTCACAAGCCTCTAGAAAAAGCCGCATCCTGTATATTATATATTCTGTTCTTTTTGCTGTCTTTCCAGCCTCATTTTGCTAAATCTTTTTTTAAAAATAGTTAGGATTAAATTGTTCAGCAAATGCTATATAGTAATGTTATAATAAATTCTTTCATTTCCAAAACCAGCCCGCCCTCACCCACTTTGCTCTTTGCTCCAAAAACCCCGGGGTTCAGAAAATGACTTTTCTGTACGTTCCTCCTACCTACCAATTAGATTGTAAGCTCCTCGGAGCAGGGAATTCCCTTCCTAAGTGTTACGTTTGTCTGAAGCACTTATTCCCATGACCTGTTATTTATATTATCTGTTATTTATATGATATGTATTACTACTGTGAAGTGCTATGTACATTAATGGCGCTATACAAATAAAGACATACAATACAATACAATCTCCTGCCAATGTCATAACACGCTATTGGCCACCGACCCTGGCGGCCATATTGTTCTTCTGCACAAGTATTCTAGTGTGGGAGTTTCCAAACCTCATTTAACAGGAACTCTGGAGTCCCAGGAGCTAAGGATGCTGTGGTTTACCTTCAAGGAACCCCTGGTTTGGATAATGTAGTACAAAAAAAAAAAAAAAGGAAAGAAAACCACAAGCAGCACGTATTGCTGATTTACACCTCGCAGGGCTGTTCCAGACCTAAATGCTTTCATTTTTAATATTTCCTATGTGGGCTTGTTGTGGGAATGCACCATTAAATAAATTACAGGAGGTTCTCAATTCCATTAATCCTTTTAACAGAGCTCCTTGGCTTTTTGTGTCACGGTAGTCAGTGTCACTTATATTGGCTGTGAAATACTGTATGCGCGTCTTAAACGGCCATTAGGCAGTGCTGCTGTGCTGAGGCAGCATAATACCAGGGGTTGATCCTACAGCTATGATTTACATCTTCAACATAGTTTATTTAATAACCCGTGACTTGTTTTTCTTTAGAAAGACCTTCAATTAATTATTTAGGGCAGGGGTGCTCAACTCCATTCCTCAAGACTGCCCAACAGGTCAGGTTTGCAGGATAGCCCTGCTTCAGCACAGGTGGCTCCATCTGAGCCACTGATGGAGCCACCTGTGCTGAAGCAGCGCTATCGTGCAAACCTGACCTGTTGGGCAGTCTTGAGGACTGTGCTGAAGCAGGGATATCCTGGAAACCTGACCTGTTGGGGGATCTTGAGGACTGGAGTTGATTCAGGGGATACCTGACAATCTGCCCCTAATGTCTGCCAGTCCTTCTACACCCCCTCTTATGTGACAGGCACCAGCACAGAAAGCATAACTTTCATTGTAAACCTCACTTGTTAACAAGTCTCACTTCCTTAGGGAGGGTTTTACACTTGAAAGCAGAAATCTCAGCTGCACGTGTTTGGTTTCCATTCTTTAAAAGAGAAACAGAGTGTCCCCGTAGCGTGGTTAGTGAGATAAAGGTAAAGGTAAAAGGATTAGCCCCCAGCAGAGGAAACAATATGGAGGATTAACTATCACGCATCACGCAGGCCAATAGGAAGCTGCCATGTCATCAGATTTAAATGGCAGGAAGCATGTATGTATATCTTTATCTGTATAGCGCCATCCATGTGCATAGCGCTTCACAGCAGTAACACACATAATGGGAAGAAGCGCCACAGACATAAAAGTAAACATTAGGAAAGGAGTCCCTGCCCCAAAGAGCTTACTATCTAATTGAGTAGTGCTGGTACCTTATCGGTGAAAAGGGTGGGATTGCTGCTTTAACCCGTTGGGTGCCCCAGGATGTCGCCACTAAGTCATGGCACGTGAAGGACATGAAGTATTGACCAGGTCTAACACAGGACGCGATCCGCCCCGCGAGGACACGAAGGAGGAGGACCCCTGCCCTTCCGTTTCATGCAAAACGGCCCCCGCAGTCACGTGGCCGCACTGTGCCGGAGTGGCCGTGGAATTCAGGCACCGTGACCTTTTCGGCAAGGGGCAATCAGTCCTAAAGTGAACTAATAACAGCGCCATGTTTAAGGGGTTGATTACATTTTGGTGATTAAGGCATTTTTTTTTACCAAAATCTGACGTGGAGAGCGGAGACTTGGGGTTTGATTTTCCCCAATGGCCCTGCTCCCTTTTTCTGATGTCCCTGTGTGTTCAGCAAGTGCTTGTACAGCCACAGCCCCCTCTACTCCCCTCACCTTATCTTTGTTTGCTCTCTGACCAGGACAGGATGGGTTAAAGCAGGGGTGTGCAATCTTTCCCCTCTGTACCCCCCTGTCTGCACTGCCCCCCTCTTTACCATGTCTCCGGCGTCAAATGATGCGGTGGGATCACGCGACCCTGCGTTGCCATGGCGACTTGTCGACGGAGACAAGGTAAGTGAAGTTACAGAGGCCTCACGCGATAACCCGGCATTTCGTTTAAATGCCTTGGGGAAGAGCGCCGGGCCTCTGCAACTGCCGCGTCTCTCCTAGAAAATCCAATGCCCCCCCCCCCCGTTTGCGCACCCCTGGGCTAAAGAGTAAAGAAAACACTTGATTGACAAACACTTCCCCATTTAGAGGCCCCTAGAAATGTAACTTTCAACTCTTTTCCAAAAATCGAAAGTCGTCAATCCTTTGCTATTAGCGTGGTTAGATTTTTTTTCCCCAGGAAGCCCGTATTCTTTACAAAGGGTAGTCTGGCCAACTATGTGGGCCTGCACGTCTAAATCCAAATTAAGTGTTTTGTTTTTAATGTTGTAATTCTAATAAATGCTTAATTTTGAGTGCATTTATATTTGCACCGTTAATCACCCCCCTACAGGGAAATATATCTATGTATCATACGTAAATCAAACAGTTTTATAACTTAGTGTTTCCAGATATTCATTCAACTAGCTGTGCTGCTTGAACGGAGGCGTTACCTTTTATTTAAATCAAATTTAGCAAAATATAAGATATCTCTGTATTACCCATTTACACAAGGAAATTAGACTAAACCAGGGGTGGCCAACTCCAGTCCTGAGGGGCCACTAACAGGTCAGGTTTCAAGGATGTCCCTGCTTCAGCACAGGTGGCTCAATCAGTGGCTCGGCCACACAAGAGTAGCCAATACAAGGCCTATACTAGAGCTTCAAAATGGGGTACAAATCAAGGTTTGGTGTCCAGTGGTCCTGGAATTTTGGGGGACTATTTGCTAAAGTCTTCTAGTTTCAAAATGGGGCAAACTTAGTGCAAAAAATACCCCAATATGTATCAAATGTAGCACCCTTGGGGTATGATAACATTTTCATAGTACCTATACATCCTGGTCCCTACAGGGAGGTAAGGGGTTATTTCCTCTTACAACCCCTAGTTTGTAACCAATTTTCAAGTAACTAACGTGAAGTCACTTATTTCATGTTACAAGTCACCTAGGATGGTGATTGGATAGTTTATTTGTTTCCCAAAGGTACTGGAAAGGTCAGTCCTGTAGGGGACGACTTAGTAAGACTTTCTATTTTCCTGCCCAGTAACAGGGATAGGAGAAAGTTTATAAATATTTGGATCCTGGATTTCTTCCTCAGATCATAAGTGGACCTGCGTTGATAGGATCTCCAGGGCTCCTAGCCCTGTAATGAGGGTGACCAACCTTTCTTGTTTTCTAGTTGGGGCAAGTCTCCCAGTATAGGGGCCCTTCAGACCCTGCACTAAAAGTGATCTGCCACAGTAGGAAGTGGGTTCTTCACAGCAGAGGCTCATTGGGGGCACCTGGAAGAGCTGCTAAGGTTACGGCCCCAGTATTAACTGCTGCACATACGCCTAGCGACCTGGCAGCGCGTGCACAGATAAAAGCCGCGATCGGCAGTCTGTAGGGGAGCTATGGGATGCACTGTGGAGGCGGGGCCATGATGGGGGTGTGTGGTCATGATGGGGCATATATGCCCTTCCATTGGCTGTGTGCCATACACGTGATCATGTCGCGGAACGGGAAGACAAAATTATTTTCTTCCCTGCCAGCGTACACGTCATCGTGCTTTGCGCGCCCACACACACATGGCCACTGGGGCCCTCCCCATAGAAGACTGTGCTGTTGTGTGTGTGGTGGGCACACCGTAGCGCGCTCCACAGCGGCCACTGAGGACCTGGCCTAAGGAATTGCAGGAAACGGTTCCAGCTCTGTCTTTGGTAGTGGATGGTGGGCTTGTAACCCTAATTTGTAGTAATAACAAATGCTTCTCATAATATTAACAAGAAATGTGTTCAATACCAATATTTATTGTGCTAGATATCTGTTCATGGGAAGGTACAAAGAACACTATACAGTATAGATAAAAAAAACATAAATTATGTTTTAATGAATTTTAAAACGTATTCATATTAAATTTGACCAATAAACGCTTTTAATGGTATTCGTTTTTTAATTTATGAGAAATGAGGGTTCCATAACTTTTTTTTGAGGAGGGGAGGAGAAAAGGAGAGAACTTGGGTTTAACATAGAGGAGGGAGGAGAAGAATAGTGATTATACTGTATATATTATACATTACGTCAGACGCATTGACACTGACGTCATCACCGAGCGCTGGAACGGACTGATCCATGCGCAACTGCTGCAGAAGCCTGTACTACACGGAGCCATCTTCCAGGACTCTAATACAGCTGTATTAAATACCATCTGCCCTGGACATCTGTTGGGACTACGATCCTGATACTGCAAGACTGGGACTGCCCCAAGACGCTGCAGACACTAACCGGATGGTGGTGATTATATCACGCAATGCTAGATTTTATTGTACCCTTGTGAGTGCATTTTTTACCCCCCTTTCCCCCTCCCCTCATTAAAATACAATTTTACGCTATGGGCGTGCGCTCTCTCTTCCCTTCTTCCCTTAGATTCACTGTGGACGTGGTTTGTCCACACTGAGAGCTGCCGGAGACCCTCCATACCGGAACCCACATCAATATTGGACTTATCTTTGAGGAATGGTTTTTACACTCTCTTTTTTTCTTGTTTTTGATATATATTTTTTTTGTATTTTTAACAATTCATTTTTATGTTTATGGTTTACAGTTTTAATATTGATCTGTGCTACTAATTATTTTTATTACCATATAGTTTACACCGTTTATTTACATTTCAATTAGTTTTATTTCATTTTAGTTAGTTTATTCACTTTACTGATCAATCATAATAGAGGCGCTGCTTTTTTCTTTTTCTGCCTGAGAACAGAGAAAGGGTATTGTGTTACTTTTCGTTTACAGATATTTGTATACTTGTCTAAGTAACACATTTAATGGGGTCGACATTAACGACATCACTGTTAGGACAGCCCCTAAAATGACTAATACAAAGAATCAACTAATAAGACTAAAAAAGGAGAAAAGAAAGGGAAAAAAGTAATTGCCTTTAGAATATATTTCCACAATCTTGGGGATAGTAGATACATATTATTAATAGTCAGACCTTTGTGGAATATGGAATACCCTCCGGGTCCGTCGGGCTGTTTTATACGGGTTCAGATCACATTGCACTGAAATTACTTAGACTTTTTTTCATTTGTGGGTTTCTACGACTCTCCTATTTTGTGGTTTTCAAATTTGGAGAATAGTGATCTTTAATAACACTGACAGACAGATGTGCAAGCAACAATTTCAAAGCAAAGTCCCTAAAACATCCACATCCAGACTTCCTCATCTAACAGATAGCAGTAATAATAATGACATGTTCTAAATATCGAATTATCCTCATTCTTGATTATAGTGGTAGTACTATCATACCAGTATATTGCCCCAAACTTCTAACTTCTGGTAACTGAGAGGGTTTCGTGTCTACAACAAAATCAGGTTCAAGATGATGGTTTCTTTCAGTTGGATAAAACTGGTACAGTGCGACTAATGCTCAGAGTAATTGTGATAAGTGCAAATGAATAATGTCCTGCTCAATATCATAGGAATGTATTTGTTTGTTGTTATTATTATTATAAAACCGGTTTCTTAAGGCATTTTGAGGCAGGAAGTTGCAGTAAAAAGGTGCAGGTGGAACTTTGTTAATCTTGAAAGTGCACGGATGAATTTGTGTCAGCTTGTGTTCATATACATGTAATTTGTGGAATAATTAGTAAATGGTTGCTTTTAAGAAGCTGATATTCATTTCATGTTTGTCTGTGGCCCCCTTGAAAGGATACGAGATGGATGGACATGCTCTTGAGCCAAAGACTGAGAATCCAGGGGAGGTTTCATATGATTGGTTACTCAGTGAGGAGCTAAGGTAAGGGACTTTAAGAGTCCCCAGCATAGCACGAGGAGGGGGAGCTGCTGAGACAAGGAGGATGGCGTCTCTGTTCTAGTGAGGTTGGAGGCCAAGATCAGCACGCCAGCAGAACTATTCCAGTTCTGCTAATTCGGAGCGGCCATGGATAGATCCTCCCCTAAGTAACTGCTGCTCATGTTCCGGGAGTTGTGTGTAACTCCAGAGGGGATCCCACAAGCAAACACCACAGTACCGTTGATTACACATACCAGTTTCTATCCGAAGAAGCAGGCCTGCAACGTTTAACCCTACACACGAGAGTTCCATCGCTGTGCCTGCACCTACAAAGGGCCCATTAATAACACGGGGTCATTTCGACTTACGGAGAGTGTAGAAAATGCATGCAGAGGTGATAAAAGGAGACAGTTTGGGGGAAAATCAATGTGGGCTTTAATTTAACCCAAATTCCAAGAACAAAAAACTCAGACTTTTCCTCAGCCCAGATGCAGCAAAAATGGGAGCTTATGTTCAGCATAAGCGAGCAACAAAAACAAATACTATAGGCCTAGCTCCTACCTAGAGCACTGACTATTACAAGGGTTAGTTCCTAACAATATGTTGGAGGACTAAGCCCCTTACCAACTATAGCAACCAAAGCCAGTGGCAGGTAAGTTTACCTTCAGGTTCCCGGCTTCCTGCAGTGTGGTGTCTCGACAGCGGTTCAGGTTGCATATCTTCTTGGATCAGAGAGCCCCAGACTACTGTGATCAAGGGATTAAACCCTGCTAACAAGCGAGGTGAAGCTAGTCAATTAACTCAGTCTGCATTCAGGCTGAGATTAACCAGCTCCCCTCGGACTCAGTAACTACTCATATGTTATCAAGCTATTAGACAGAGAAACCACCCTGTCATACAGTACAGAGATTAAAGCGCAGCAACATACTGTGAACAAAAAAAAGGGGAAAAGTGTAATCAGCGCTAATGCTTAAAATACAATGTAGTAACAATATGAATTACAGTGATTACCATGAAAAACTTTAACTTAAAGTTGAGGCTGCCTAGGCAAAATATGATTAACACAAATCAACAAAAACAGTAGAAACAGAAAACCGGCTACTCCAAGAATATAATGTGAAATCTGACCAAATACAGAGTCCAATCGGGGAGGGCAAGCAATCCTGAGGGGAATCTTCAATGAAGTCTCACGAGGATGACAAACACACATATACAACAAAAAAAAACAAAAAGAAAAATCATAGTGTAACTCAAAAAACAAAGCACTGAAAAAGATTAACTAAAGGATAATTACAATTTAAATTTTTTATTTCAATTTTAATATGCAATTAATGAATATAAAACAACAAACAAATGTCCGTTGGGCTTAAGACACTAATGAAGCAGTACCATCCAGTAGGAGTAAAATTAAAATCCTACTTCCAGCAAGGCTGAGTAAATAAAACCCATAGAGTAGCTGTCCTTTTTACAAGACCAGGAAACCTCTGCAGAAGATGAAATTTCGTGACCTCCAGAGCTCCATGCTGCCAGAACAACCACTGCTGCCGCACTCACAGACCCACACGGTCAACGGGGGGTGCCACACGGATGATCCGGAACTCCACACTGCTGTGGCAAACAGCAACACCGCGCGCACAGACCCGCTGGTCACGAGGTGTGCCGATGGCATCACAGTCCAGCGCGGGTACACGGGGAAAGCCTCGGAAGTCAATGCAGCTCATAGAGCTTAGAGGGACAAAGTCTGGGCTGAACACCACTCAATAGGGGGAGAATGATACTAGTCTTAGAGCCAATAAAACCACCCTACGCGTTTCGTGACGGAAGTTACTTCGTCAGGGGCATGATGGGAATAGGAACATGCTGACATATATATACTCACAGCACTAATTAAAACCAAAAGATTGGGTAATAACATAATGTCAAAAATGAAAAAATCAATACAAGTTAATCTTATCAGTGGATGAACTAAAAAAATACATAATACTAATAATAAACATAAAACACATAGAAAACAACAAAACAATCTATATTAAACAATAAAACAGAGACCTCATAGAACCCATCAGGGCTTCAAAAACCCATCTTAAAGGAACAATGTCCAAAAGAATCAAAGAGTTTTGTATCAAAACCCCAATAGTATAGAGTTGGGAGATAGAATATAGTCAATCGCCCAAACAGTAAGACCGCCAGTACCAACAGCAATCAGCAAAGTGATATACGTAATCAAATGTAAAACACATGGGGGGCTATGCACTAAGCTCCGATAAGTCACTTTTAG
This sequence comes from Ascaphus truei, assembly GCF_040206685.1. Taxonomy (NCBI): domain Eukaryota; kingdom Metazoa; phylum Chordata; class Amphibia; order Anura; family Ascaphidae; genus Ascaphus; species Ascaphus truei. The sequence goes on along the minus strand of NC_134488.1, from coordinate 110,365,692 downwards.
ACCGCAAAGTGCTCTTCGATCGTGATTTTTGGTTCAACCTGATGCACTAAGCAACGCAAACAGGCACTTTGCGGTCTAAAAATGACTTTTTTCAGGAATTTTTTTCTAAGTCCAACTTTGCTCGATCGCAACCGTTTGCGTGAAATTCTGCCCTTAAGCGGGATGCACTAAGCAACGCAACCTTAGCAAACGCGAAAGTTGCGTTGATCAGAACACGCCAGGTCAGAGTAGATGCAAAGAAATCTGGACTTAGAAAAAATTCTTGTTTTCTATTTTTGCATGCGCAAAACCCATACAGCAGGCCGGCGGGTGTCCCGACAGCCCGGGGGTCGCGCGGGTGTCCCCGGCTGACCCCTCGGGTGTCCGCGGGGGTCCCCGTGGAAGTGCGGGGGTCCCTGCGGGAGTCCGGGGGTCCCCGCGGCCGTCCCGGGGTCCCCACGGGAGTCCCGGGGTACCCGCGGCCTGCGGTACCAATGTTGCACCTCCAAAAATAATAAACAAGAATTATAACTAAATACACCCCCCTAAAACATACTATACAGTAATGGCCAAAATTACTATTATCCACATATGGATAATAATGCATTTGGCCATTTTAAATACATAAAACATTCAATAAATACAGTCAAAACATATTACACTTACCTTTTACAAGCACCCACGATGAAGGCCGTCTTCATCCTTGGTTCTGCGTGAGACCTCTGGAGACCACCTGCGGTATCCTCTGGTATCTCACGGGTATCAGGCTGGTGGATCCACTGGTGACACCTGCGGGGATGAACCGGTGGCCTCACATCTGTGGGCGCACCGTGGACCCGTAGTGTGCGGGGAAGAACCGGTGGTCCCACATCTGTGGATGCACCGTGGACCCGTTGTGAGCACTCGTGAGTTCCCCAGACCCCAGTGAGAACCACCCGAGGCCCCGCAGACACCTGTGGGTCTGACCCGGGGCTCCCAGACATCCGCGGACCTACCGTGGGGAACCAATTGTGGCCCACGGTGACCCAAGGAGACCACCTGGGGGCCATGGCGCTTGGTGGGACCCAGCAACAGGCCTCCAGAACCTGTGTGAAACAAGTTGCTGGTACCCTGTAGGTCTGTCAGGTGACCCGCCAGCCCGCCAGGGACTCGCGTGGGGCTGGGGTATGAACCCTGTATGTAAAAGGATAAATCATGTATTTATGGGGGGGCACAGGCGGTGGGTAATGTATTTAATAAATAGAATGATGTTTATTGTGGGGCCGTGTATTGTTTTTATTGTGGGTACTGGGGGTGGGGGGAGGGGGTATTGGCCCCAAGGGTATGTGGGTAGGCCTCCCTTGTGGGTAGTGGGTGAGGGTGGTTAGGCCTCACGGGGTGGGGGGTTAGAGTGGGAGGGTATGTAGGCCTCCCGAGTGGTGGGTGAGGGTGGGTTAACCCCTTAATGACTGTAGCGGTTAATAACCGCTATGGTGATTAAGGGGTTAGGGGACATTACATTGGCTATTGTGATTGTTGTGCATGTTTTGCAGCACCGGAGGGGCATGGGCAGAATGAAGATGAGGATGAAGACGGCCTTCATCGTGGGTGCCTGTAAAACGTAAGTGTTAAATGTTTTGACTGTATTTATTATAATTTATATGTATTTAAAATGGGCAAATGCATTATTATCCATATGTGGATAATAGTAATTTTGCCCATTACAGTACTGTATGTGTTAGGGGGCGGGGGGATGTGTGTTGTTTATTGGGGGCAATTGTCCCCAATAAACATGCTAATGTGCCTTAACCCCTTCATTGCCTTAGCGGATATCTGCTAAGGTAATGAAGCTGCATTAATGTATTTTTATTAATAGTGTGCGGGAGCAGGGGGTCCCCTGAGCTGAACCGCATTGATTTCTGCCTCAGAGACCCCCTGCTTCCCGAGTTACAGGCCCCGGTTTGGGGCATCGGTGCCAGTGCGGACGCCATCTTTATAGAGCCCACGTCGCGTCTTGGACGCTATAAAGTTGGCGGCGGCACTGGCACCCGATGCCCCATACCGGGCCCTGTAACTCTGGAAGCAGGGGGTCTCTGAGGCAGAAATCAATGCGGTTCAGCTCAGGGGACCCCCTGCGCCCGCACACTATTATTTAAAATACATTAATGTTGCTTCATTACCATAGCGGATAGCCGCTACGGTAATGAATTATTGTTTATTGTTATGTGTGTTTTAATACTAGTGTAGATGTGCAGGAGGTCTCCTGAGCTGAACCGCATTGGTTTCAGGTCCGAGGACCCCCTATCCCGGTATCCCCTGCAGAATGTAAATAACCAGGTCACGTGACACGGGAGCGTTAAACTGCAGGGGATACCGGCACCCCATAACGGGGCCTGTAACTCCTGAAGTAGGGGGTCCTCGGACTGAAACCAATGCAGTTCAGCTCGGGAGACCCCCTGCTCATGTACACTATTATTAAAATGTTTTTATTTAGTGTACGATCGCCTGTAACAGTCTTGCATGGAGATAGCAAATGTTACATGCGGCTTTTTTTTCTATCAGCTAGCGAACGGAAAGGTTCAGAACGCTAGCAGGGGGGATAAAAGCATCACGTACGCTGTGGCTGTTCTGAGCTATTTTGAGCAGGTACGTTAAAAAATGGCCTCAAGGCCTTAGTGCATCGCGTCCCCGGCTTCACTTTTTAACGAACCTGTTTTTTGGCCAAATCAGAACGCAAAGCCATTGAGCTTAGTGCATAGCCCCCATGGTATTTATAATTGTTTGGTCTATTTGACCAGAAAGGCTGCAAGGTCAAAATCGATGTTAAGACCATTGGGAGTTAAAGTTTTTCATGGTAATCACTGTAATTCATATTGTTACTACATTGTATTTTAAGCATTAGCGCTGATTACACTTTCCCCCCTTTTTTTGTTCGCGATTCTTTAACACTTGTGTAGCAGCTTTTGCACCCACATATTTGTGAATATTCATTTTGAAATCACGTGCTTTATATTTATCACTATACGTATATATATTTATACATACGCTTAATTATATATTCTTTTATATTGATTTTTTCATTTTTGACATTATGTTATTACCCAATCTTTTGGTTTTAATTAGTGCTGTGAGTATATATATGTCAGCATGTTCCTATTCCCATCATGCCACTGACGAAGTGACTTCCGTCACGAAACGCGTAGGGTGGTTTTATTGGCTCTAAGACTAGTATCATTCTCCCCCTATTGAGTGGTGTTCAGCCCAGACTTTGTCCCTCTAAGCTCTATGAGCTGCATTGACTTCCGAGGCTTTCCCCGTGTTCCAGCGCTGGACTGTGACGTCATCGGCACACCGCGCGACCAGCGGGTCTGTGTGCGCGGTGTTGCTGTTTGCCACAGCAGTGTGGAGTTCCGGATCATCCGTGTAGCACCCCCCGTTGACCGTGTGGGTCTGTGAGTGCGGCAGCAGTGGTTGTTCTGTCAGCGTGGAGCTCTGGAGGTCACAAAATTTCATCTTCTGCAGAGGTTTCCTGGTCCGGGAAAAAGGACAGCTACTCTATGGGTTTTATTTACTCAGCCTTGCTGGAAGTAGGATTTTAATTTGACTCCTGCTGGATGGTACTGCTTCATTAGTGTCTTTAGCCCAACGGACATTTGTTTGTTGTTTTATATTCATTAATTGCATATTGAAATTGAAATTAAAATTGTAATTATCCTTTAGTTAATCTTTTTCAGTGTTTTGTTTTTTGAGTTACACTATGATTTTTCTTTTCTTTTGTTTTTTTTGTTGTATATGTGTGTTTGTCATCCTCGTGAGACTTCATTGAAGATTCCCCTCAGGATTGCTTGCCATCCCCGATTGGACTCTATATTTGGTCAGATTTCACATTATATTCTTGGAGGCGCCGGTTTTCTGTTTTTGCAGCAACATACTGTACATATTGGTATATGGTTGTATAATCTGTGTCAGGGATGCGCAAAATGGGGGGGGCCGCAAGATTTTTCAGGGGGGGGGGCGGTGGTTGTAGAGGCCCCGCGCTCTTCCCAAAGGCATTTAAATTAAATGCAGGGGGATCACGTGAGGCCTCTACCTTGTCTTCGGTGACACGTCACCATCGTGTGTCGCCATGGCAATGCACGTCAAATGATGCCGTGGGGTCATGTGACGTTAGAGCTTAGGTAAGGGGGAGGTGAGCACAGGGGTGGCAGCCAGGGGGGTGCAGCGCAGAAACTTTGCACACCCCTGATCTGTGTTATCTGATGAGTATATGATCCTCACAATTGATGGATCACAAATGTGTTACTGTGGGAGCACATAAATGCAGGCCCCTGTTATTCAAAGATACATGTTGTGTCATATTGCCTGGTCTCCGCCAGGCTCTCTGCTAGCGTCCTAGCATATCGTTCACCCAGGGAAGTAGGACTTGGGCCCCCACCGTAGCATATGTATAATCAGTCTGGGGAAATAACCAGGGGTTACATCTGTAACAAGCTCACTTCTCTCCTGCTTTCCAAGAACCTTTCCTGCATGATGACTTGCCCACAATGCACCAGCACTGATTCAACTTGACATTTCTGCACTTAGTGTCAAGCATCAGAAAAAATATCTTCATGTCCTCTCCATCTGTACCTTGGTATCATTTTTAAATTAATTTCTAATTTGCACCACGGGCCAGATTCAGACTGGCCAATTCTGTGAAATACCTGCATCCGGTGCGCCAAGTCTCCTAGAATCAGAGTTGCCAGATGTCCCATATATACGGGATTGTCCCTTGTTTCATTGCACTGTCCCATTGTCCCTGAAAGGTCTGCCAGGATGCATAATTGTCTTTTATTTAAGTGCTTTGATGCAGGGCAGCCGACAGGGGAGGAGAACTAGGATAACTGTCTAGGGCCAGAGGCCCCAATGTCTGTGCCCTGCTGCCGGGCCTCTGTTTGCTGCCGGGGCAAAGCCTCCCCACCTGCTGTCAGCTCCGGAAGTTGGGACCGCCCAGAGGTTGGGCCCAACTTCCGCATCAGCATGTGGTACTGGTGAAGCCTTTCTCCCCCCCCCCCCCCTTTCCTCCCCCTATGGTAAAAGTGTGTGTGTGTGTGCCAGAGTGTGTGTGTGTGTGCCAGAGTGTGTGGCTGCTGGTGAGTCTGCTCTGTGTCTATCAGTGTGTGTATGTGTGTATGTATGCATAAGTGTATGCATGTATACCGTATATGTATGCACGAGTGAGTACATACACAAGCTTGTTATATTTGCATAAATGCAATCCCTATTATCGCCCGATAGTGGGACTCTACAATCTGATTCTGCTGTGAACCCTATAAGCCCATGGCTGGACTGCCTATAACAGGGGCCAAGCTTGTGCAGCTAAGAAAACTTCCCCTCGCAATAGAGCAAAATAAATACCTACAGAAAATAAAAACACTTATACTGTACATGTATTACTATACATACAACTATATGATAACACTAAATGTATAGTCCTATGTCTAACATTTATTTACTAGCTATCTAGGGTGACCAGATGTCCCGGTTTAGCCGAGACAGTCCCAGATTTGCAGCAAATGTACCAGTATCCCGACAATCATTTTAAAACTGAAAATGTCCCGGTTTCGGAGGAGGCTGCGGAGTAGGTTGAGGAGGAGGACGGCGGTGGCGGAATAGGGTGAGGAGGAGGAAAGAGGCAGAGTAGGGTGAGGAGGACGATGGCGGAGTAGAGTGAGGAGGTGGATGGCGGCAGAGGAGGGTGGGGGCGGGGCACGTTCTAATGGTCCGATTGAGAAGTAAGTCAGAACTTCCGGTGTCTGCCACCAGGGCATAGTACGCGCCCCCTCCTTCCCTCCAGCTCAACAGTGACAGGTAGGGGGAGAGAGAAGAGGGAGGTAGAGAGAGAAAATGGTGGGAGGCAGAGAATGGAGGGGAGAGATAGTGAGAATACAGGGAAGTGGGAGAGAGAAAATGGGAGGAGGGAGAGGGAATTGAGGGAGAGAATAGAGGGGAGAGAGAAAATGGGTTAGAATAATGGGAGGTAGAGAGAATAGGGGGATGGAGAGAAGGAAAGACGAGATGAGGGAGGGAGAGAAAATGGGGGGAAGGAGACAGAATGAATATACAGCATAAATGGGGACACTATTAAACAAATAACATTATAATATTACTTTTTTAGTGATGTAATTTGTTTTCTAGATAAGGTTTTAATGCGTCCCGATTTTTACTTTTGAATATCTGGTCACCCTATCTAAGCTAACTAACTCCATCAATAACAAACACTTTCTCTCTATGTTTTTATCTCTAAAACAAAAATAATTCCATCTGTTACCTTCAGCATTCTTCTCCTTATTAATATGCGTCATGTCACGTTGCTCAATTTACACCTTCCTGAGCTGGTACAATGCTAGAATTGGTGCTAACTGCAGGATTGTGCCAAGAATATATATATATATATATATTTGGGAACAACTGTTAACGTATCATGGTTTTGATGATGGTTTTGTAAAAAGCAAAGCTACGATAAAATGCAATGGGGAATTCTCATCAATATACCAATAAATTCTACCACAATCTACATTGTGCTTCGACAATTTACATTTCAATGAAAACATTAATTTTCCTCTTCTTTTATTTTTTAACAAAGTTAATTTCTAGTTCATTCACTTAAGTGCATTATGACATTATTAAGGCTCACACAAGCCCAGCACATCAGAAGCTGCCATTACAGCATTTTTAAACTTGGCATCAAAATATTTAAAAAAAAGCATATCAACACTAGGTACCAAAACTAAATCTAGAATACAGTAATTGACAAATCATTCATTTCACAATAGTCTGGGAAGGGCATGTTTGAGTCTGTGATCATATTTATAAGACTGCAAGCATCAGATAGGATGAAGTGCATTGAGATTCATACAGTAGCTATTTCCCCTGGCTCTATTTAGGGTGACTATACTGTACGTCCCTGTTTAGCTGGATTTTCATTAAACATCCTGGTTTTTAGCTTTTCCCTGTTTGGATGATGGCGGCGGCAGAGGGGAGCAGCGGTGGAGGGTGGGGGCAGCAGCGGAGAAGGGTGGGAGCGGTGGCAGGGGAGGGCAGTGGAGGAGGATGGGGGTGGCAGCAGAGGAGGGCAGCGGAGGAGGGTGGGGGCGGCAGTGGAGAAGGATGGGGGCCGCAGCAGGTGAGGGCAGTTGAGGAGGGTGGGGGCGGCAGCAGGGGAGGGCAGCGGAGGAGGGTGGGAGCGGTGGCAGGGGAGGGCAGCGGAGGAGGGTGGGAGCAGCGTCAGGAAGACAAGGTAAGGAGGGGGTGCAAGCATGGTGGGAGAGCAGGCACAGGGTGTAGCGGGAATGTTTGCGCACCCCTGGTCTACAGCCTCAGTAAAGATAATAAATTAAACCTTATTATGTGTCAGACCGGCATGCAGTGCATTACAGCAATGGCAGCATAGGGGTTACCTAGAGTTTAGCTTGCGTCTAACAAAATGGATGATTCTCCCTGTTCAGTATGTGTAGATATCATTGATCTCCAGTCAACATGCCCTGTGGCACCAAAAACAGTTGTTCTCTCTCTATATATTTATATATGTAGCCCCTCTTCCCGGGGCCAATCACAGATTGGGTTCCCCCTCTGTACTAGGGTCTGGCTACGTGTCTGTGGGTAGTGCATACCTGTAGGTAACAGAAGGGCCTGAGTCTCCCGTGATGGTTTGGGGGTGACAGGACCAGGTTTCTGGGGTGAATGCCCCCGTTCTTTACTCAGTGGTGCAACGCCTCCATCTCTGTTAAGCCCCAGGGATATGGGGTGGAACCCTTACAGAGAGTCCCCCTCTCAGGGACAAGAGATTCCAGTCTCAGACAGTCTTTATGTAAAATCAGCAGCAGCTCTTTATTGTCAGCAGCAGAGTAGCAGCAACAACAGCAACACAGCTACCAGTCAGGTACAGGGTCTTCCTTCCTCCAGACTGCTCTCCCTCAGGATGGTATCTCTTCTCCCTGCCTCCACCCCAAGCCACGGGCACTCAGGGTGGGACTAGCTCTTCCCTCACCCCATATGCAGGATGAGAGGTATTGGTCCACCTATAACTCACTAGGCCCTACTCCTCAGGAACCTAGCTAGCTTACATACTCTGACTGTCCAGTCAGCCACTCCAACACCAACTCCTCAGGGCTGAACCCAGGACTCAACTACTGTCACTGACAGGAATAGACACACTCTAAATTGAGACAGCCCTGCCCCTCATGATGTCAACAGACCCCTCCCCTGTGTCTCTGCCTTCCACACAGAGTCAGGTGACCTACTTCCACAACTCAGAGCAGGGCTTGATGTGGGGGAAACCCATGATAACTACTGGCAGCCTGCCTTTACCAGGGCTTATACCAGTAGGAGGAAAGACATATAGCCCTCTTTCTTACCAGGGCTACATATACATCAAAGCATTTTTTTTACTTTTAGATCAAAAAGGTAAGTGTCTGAATAATTTTGTCATAACAGCCGCTTACACCGCACTTTGTTTTGATCCCCGCAGCTCAATGCTTTAGATCAGAGGTGCTGAATACCAGTCCTCAAGCCCCCCAACAGGTCAGGTTTTCAGGATATCCCAGCTTCAGCATAGGTGGCTCTATCAGTCCCTGCTTCAGCACAGTTGGCTCAATCAGAGGCTCAGTCTTTGACTGAGCCTCTGATTGAGCCACTTGTGCTGAAGCTGGGAAATCCTGAAAATCCAACCTGTTAGGGGAGGGGGGGGGCTTGAGAACTGGAGTTGAGCACCTCTGATTTAGATGAGCAACTTGAAGGGGGGATTTCCAAATAACCTTGATTTATGCTAACATGAGATTTCTCCTTTAAAGTAAATCCTGTGATCAGAATGGATGCCCCCCCCCCCTCCCCAATCCACGATGACTCACACCCTGCACATAGTCTTAGCTTGGCACGCTGCAATGGTTAAGTAATCTGCAGGAAATCATCCCCAGAGGCTCCCTGGAGCAAAATATTATCCAACTGTTGTCCCTTTTTCACATGTGACATCTGACAAGCTTGTAAAAAGCCCAGGGTTGTAATCACAGATCAAGTTGCAAATCCTGGCACGGAAGATGTTTTATATAGGTGAGGGATGTTTCAATATTTAGCTAAAAGAAAGAGGCCTGGCATGCTTTGTAGGCCCCTCTGTATGTGAAGGGCTAAAGATGAACTGAACCAAAAACATTATCTTTGGTAGAGTTCATATGCTCATACTGAGCACTTGATGGGGTTTTATTTAGGGTTGCCAGGTGTCTAGTATTGAACCGGACTGTCCTGTATTTAGACACTGTCAAGTAAAAAAGGAGAGGTAATACTGGACATGCATGTGACCGGTATTACCTCTCAGGACATAGTGACCTAATACTGGACATGCATGTGACCGGTATTACCTCTTAGGACATAGTGACCTGACCGGCTCGGGGGGGGGCGCTTGATTTCCCCGAGCTGGGAGAGAGCAGGGCTGCTGCTAGGGGGCTGGGCTTCTTCCTCCTTCCTGATTGGCTGCATTACCCAGCAGTCGCCATTCAGGAGGAGGTGTCATAAGCCTAGGGGGTGAGGCCAAGGAGAGGAGGAAACAGCATGGAGTGGAGAGAGATGTGTGTGTCGAGGGCACCTTTCACCATGGTGTCCAGTATTTTTGGAGAAGCCTCCTGGCAACCCTAGTTTTATCCTTGGAAATAATTATATGCAGCAGTGTTTTCCTGTGGAAAAATATGCCAGAAGCCTGACCAAAGACAAGGAAGTTGATATATCATAGCAAATTTGGAACAAAATTGACGCAAACTGCATCTTGCGTCAATGCATGAGGGTCTTTACTCCACGTTACGTGCTGGGTGCTGTGCGATTTGAGGTCTGACATTAGGAGGAGTTACATGATGCATAGATTGTAATGAGATGTAGAAAACTCTGCGTCTCCCTGCGTCACTTTAGTATCTTGTATTTGCATCAAAGAAATCCGCCAGGTCAGGTGGCGTAAACTTTTCTTGGCCACAATTTGCGTCGGCGTTCAGAATCACTTCCTACATTTGACGCAAACGCGAGCAGAAAATGGAGGCGTCAAAACACACTGTGCACTTTTTTTTTACGCTGATACATCTCCTCCAATGAGTTCATATCCAAACTACAACTAACATTTTTAAGATTGATCACTACATGAAGTTTCTTGCTGATCTCCAATTAGAAGATTCCTTGGAATTCTCCCACAAAATTCCCCCTGATTCATTTGTGTTCTTAACCCCATTAATGGTCCAAATTTACTAAACAATGTTAAGACATACGGTAAGACATTTTGTAGACTATTTAAAGGAATGGGCAATAAAATGCCTTACAGCTTAGCACATACCGTATTTAGTAAGCCGGGGACAAAATATCTTGTGCTAGCATAGTTATTTACTGTAAATGTGATGATCATTTGATTGCTTACGGCATTAATATTTCACAAGTATTTTGATAATGGGGTTTAAACATCTTTATATAATGGAAAAAGTATGTCCTAAATCCGGCACATCGGTACTGCCTTTTGGAATGGTGCTTGTGCCATAGTTCTCTGTCAATCCATGTGAAGTTTTAAGGCAATTTTTTAAAATATAATAATTACACCAGTAAGGGCGTGATCCATCCGGAGCAGAATATTGTTATTTTCAGCTCCGGGGGTCCACCTGTACCAGAGAGCCACATTTTTCAGTGCTGGTGCCATCGCATGTAAAATCCAACACGGACGCCAATGTCGACCAATAGGTAGCCGCAACCAATCATGTTACAGCTACATACAGTATTGGACTGCAGGACCTGAAATGATTACCATATTGAATTCCTGGTGAGAGGTTCAAACACCAGACAGAAAACTGTATTTATTTATTTTAAATAATGATGCTACTACATAAGATTCCCTCTGGCCCTGGAAGGCATCTTATTGACCACTCACTTCATTGGCAAGTGTGATGCTGTATGGTTTCCACTTTCTATGTATTATATGTAGGACCCTGAGTGAGGCGACAGCTAAGTGTTGGAGTGCGTGATGCCGTGATGCCCGCAGCCGAGGTCTAGGAGAGGTGCGTCCGGTTGCCAATTATACCTTCTCCGTGCCACGGATTATTTTCTGGAGGGAGGCGGCCACTTCCAGTGCCGTCGAGACTCTGCTCCAAAATCACGATAAGAAGGATTTTTATTTACCTTCTGTACATGTGTCACCTTTTAAATGCCATATTTGAATACAATATTTCACTATGAGAGTCGTCCGCTCTTTTATATGTATTTACTGTATAGAACCATGAGTACCTGCCTACCAAACATTACAATTACTGTAAACTGTATAACAAACACGGGCATGGGTTTAACCCTGGGACTCTGGCACTGTCATAAAGATGCCAAATGTAAGTAGATAAAAGAAGATGCAGTTATCTCAGAATTTCCAGAATTCATTTTTAACGAGGGAACCCTATGAATATATTCCAATTGCTGAGGCACCTCAGAAGTTGTCTTCATTAAAGTTCTTGTAAAACTGCTTAGAAAATGAAATAAATGACCTTGTTTTACTACATCTTACATTACAATTCACAATCATAGTGTTATGAAAATTACAGTATATTGTGTGAAATGTAATTTCCTATATTTCAAGTATTTTAAATGTAATGCCACATCTGTCATCAATCATACATTAAAATCACACGGTAATCTGGTGTTCCCGTCGGGAATCCCTACTGATTGATTTTAGTAACCTGTAGGTCAAGGGTAGCAAACTTCAGTCCTCAAGGGCCACCATGGTGCCAGGTATTAGGGATACCTGTGCTGAAGCAGGGATATCCTTAAAACCTGACCTGTTGGTGGCGCTTGAGGACTGGAGTTGGCCACTCCTGCTTTAGATGATCCTGGTACATGGATAAGAAACATTTGGGAAGATTCACAAAGCACCGATAAGTTCATTGAATCTCGATCCGGCATTAACTGCTATTGACATAAATGACAGTTAAGTCAGGATTGATCTCCAATAACCCTCTTTAGAGCTTAGTGATTCACCTCCAATGAGAACTATTTCCAATGTAAGAATAATGCAATGTTCTTTTCATACTTCGATATGAATGATGCTTTCCATGCACTTTCATTTTGCTACACACCTAAGCCCAAAGAATGCAAGTAACTGGAGAGAATGTTTTGCTTTGAGACCAGCAAAATTCTAATTGTGACTCCAGATTCCAGAATGTTTACACTTAAATCTCCCGTGGATTTCTGTTTGCTGCAGTAACTCTGTGAGACCAATTTGTACAATGCAACAGTTCTCCCTCATGGAAGGGGAGAGGGATTTGAAGCCCAGAGTGTAAGGCCGCATCCATTCTCCGGCGCGAACAAAAGGCCGCACCTCTATGAGGCAGGAAATGGAGGGCCCGACCACGCGCGCAATGAAGCGCGACGGCGCGGCCGATTTTTCGTGAGAAAAACGATTTTGTGTTTGTCGCACAACGGCCGGCTCAGCCAATGAGGGCGAACCAGCCTTGTGACATCACGGCCCCGCCTACACCACGCCTCCCACTCGCACGCGTCATAGAAATCCAAAAGGCCACGGATCGCTCTAGCTACAGGCGCACGCAACGCCATGCGCTCCATCGTGCCTACTATATCCAAGGCCTAAGTTTCATTCTCACTTTCTTCCCCCCTCCCCTCTCTCACTACCCCTCACTTAGTGACCGTCCCCATCAGTGACACACACCACATCAGTGACCTTCAATTCATACCCCACCTCTCCCCCCTGTCTCTTACACCCCCACCTCTCCACCCCGTCTCTTACACCCCTACCTCTCCTCCTCCATCTCTTATACACCCACCTCCCACACCCTCTCACACACCCACCTCTCCCCCTACCTCTTACTCCTCCACCTCTCGCCCTCTCTCACTCCCCCTCTCACTCTTCCTCCCCCTCTCTCACTCCCCCTCTCACTCTTCCTCCCCCTTTCTCACTCCCCCTCTCACTCTTCCTCCCCCTCTCTCACTTGCCCCTTGCTCTCTTACACCCCACCTTTCCCCCTCCTTCTTACACGCCCACCTCTCCCCCTCGCACTTACACCCCCACCTTTCACCCTCCCTGTCTTACACCCCCACTTTTTCCCCCTCCCTCTCTTACACCCCCACCTCTCACCTCCCTCTCTTACACAGCCACCTTTCTGTTGTTAGACCAATTTGTACAATACAACATTTCTCCCCCATAGAAGGGCAGAGGGATTTGAAGCCAGAATGTAAGTTTCTCACTTTTTTCCTTATACATGCAGGTACTCTTCAGATATTGCCATGGAAATACTGGTGCGGTGGACAAGCAATTCACTTGTCAGCACAATAAATTAGATCGTTTTCAGTTAAATACTTTGGATTTAGAGGCTAATCCAGCAGACCGGATCCTTTACTGCTTTAGCAACATTTCTCCAATACAGAGGTAGCGCTAGAGCAAAAATAAACTAAAATGACCAAATTCCAAGTAGTGAAACTGTAAACTTCTATATCTGTGTTGGTCTAACACTTCTATATCTGTGTTGGTCTAACACTTCTATATCTGTGTTGGTCTAACACTTCTATATCTGTGTTGGTCTAACACTTCTATATCTGTGTTGGTCTAACACTTCTATATCTGTGTTGGTCTAACACTTCTATATCTGTGTTGGTCTAACACTTCTATATCTGTGTTGGTCCTGGAGAAGCAGATATTTGCCTTAGGTTGTGATACATTTGATTAACTCACCAAAATAAGTTATTCATTAATGTATTCCTTGGTATAGATAGAGCAGGGAGTGTTCTGGCACTTATTTTATCAGCTGGAACAGCGTTACCGCAGTTCTGCAGCCGCTCTGCACCCACGCTCCCCAGGTAGGACCTGCGGGGGTGGAGAGAGAATAACAGAGAGTAAGGAGAGAGAAGGGGGAAGTGTGAAAGAGGGGGAGTGAGACAGAGAGAATTGGGCAGTAAGAGAGGGGGAGGGAGAGTGAGAGGAGGGGGGTGCATAAGGCAAAAGAGGGGGGAGAGTTAGAGGGGGGTAAAAAAAGGGGTGTGAGAGAAAAGAGAGAGTAAGGCTGCGTCCCTCGGGCCGCTGACCTCGCTCATGCTTGAGAGTGGTGACGTCATCAACTCTCCAAGCATGAGCGTTCGGCTGTCCGGTAACTTTTTCGGTAAGTGCGAGCGGGGAGGGGGGGCATAACCAGGGGCATGGCCGAGCAGTGAATGGTGCTGATTGGCTGATGAGGTGATGTGACCCTTCAGCGCGCCTCAAACTCAATTTTATCTGTCTCGGCCTGCGCCTAGCGCCCACGAGCATATGTGCACGTGCGTGCGCCACGTGAGCATGGCTGAACAGATTAAAATTGATTGTGCTGACCACGCAAAGCGCTAAGCGCGGTCAGCGGCAGCCTGGACGCAGCCTAAGAGAGGAAATGTGGGAAGGAGACAGAGAGAGGAGGGGGAGAATAAGAGAGAAAGGGAGGGGAGAGAGAAAAGAAGGCCAGGTAAGAGAGAGAGGAGAAGAGTGAGAGAGAGGTTGAGTGTGTGTGGGGGGGACAGAGAAGGGAGAATGAGTGAGAGAGATGGGAGATTAAGAGAGGAGAAGAGGGTGAGTGAGAGAGGGGGAGTGAGCTAATCTGGAGACTTTCTGTAATTCAATTTTTTTTTATTTATTTTTTTTTTTTATTTAGATATTTACTTCTATTTCCTTCTCCGGAGGCGCCATCTCCCAGCATCTGCTCCTGCAGGGTCCCATCAACATGGCTCCACGATGTCAAGTTGCCATGACAATGGGACGCCCTGCGGTGTCATGTTGCCATGACAAAGTGACGCCTCATGGCAAAATGGCGTCACATGACGACCTGTTGTCATAGCAACGCAATGCCATTTGACGTCTTGTAGCCCTGTTGACGGGACCCTGCAGGGGGAGTTGCTGCTGGAGGTCCAACCCGGAAATTTCAGAGGTAAACCCATAGTCTGGAGATACGTAGCCGAAACCCATAGTCTCCGGCTCAAACCCGGAGTGTTGGCAGCCCTGGGGGGGAGAAAGAGAGAGAAGGTGGCGTAGAGTAAGAGAGAGAAGGGGGTAAAGTGAGAGAGAGAAGGTGGGGAGAGTAAATGAGAGAAGAGGGGATGAGTGAGAGAGAGAATGGAGGCAGAGAGGGAAGGGGTGGCAGGTAGGGGGGAATCTCAAAAGGAGAGAGACATGTTAAGGAGAAACAGGTGAGAAGAGTATGTAAGGGAAAAGCTGGAGAGGAGGGGAGCATGTGGAGGAGAAGCTGGTGTGGAGGAGAGCATGTGGTGGAGAAACGGGGAGAGAAGCTGCTGAGGAGGGCGTTTGAGATAAAAGCTGGAGATGAGAAGAACATATGGAATCCTGAAATATTCTGTTTATTATGTTTACTTTATTGTTCTACTAGCTAAAGTACCTGTGTCTGCGTGGGTTGCAGTACTTTGGAATCATCTTTTCCATAGCAGACTTGAAACTGAATCAATCGATAATGATCTCTCTCTTACATCCCCACCTCTCCCCTTACTCTTACACCCCTCGCCTCTTCCCCCTTTCTCTCTTACATCCCCCACCTATCCTCCCTCTCCTACACCCCTCACCTCTTCTCCCTACTTCTCTTACACCAACCACTTCTCCCCCTCTTACACCCCTCAACCTCCCCCCTCCCTCTCTTTCACCCCTCACCTCTCCCCCTCCCCCTCTTACACCCCTCACCTCCCCCCTCTAACACCCCTCACCTCCCCCTCCCATCCCCCTCTTTCACCCCTCTCCTCTCCCCCTCCCTCTCTTACACCCCCACAGCTCCCCCTCCCTCTCCAAGACCCCTTCCTCTCTTACACTCCCAACCCTCCCCCTCTTACACCCTTCATCTCTCCCCCTCCCTCTCTTATTCACCCACCCTCTGTTACACCCCCATCTCTCTCCCTCTCCCTTTCTAACACCCCTGCGATCTACGCTCTTCCTAAGGAATGTCCGTAAGGCCGCCAGCTCAATCACATACCTCCCTGCTTAGTAAATGCCAATCAGTGGCCTCACGCCGAGAAACCGACCTATCAGCGGCCTCACAGAGAAGGAACAACCAATCAGACGCGGATCAGTTAAAAATAAGGGGGAAAACAAAATACAAAATAAATCCCAAAATAAACCCCAGGTGCACACTCCTAGAATTCCCTTAGTATGTATGCAAAGGTGTCCCGTTTCATGGCCTGGCAGACAGATACACACACACACACACACACACACACACACACACACACTTTTATTATTATAGATTAAATATTTTGTTTTACATTTCCTTGTTTAATATGGTGTTGGTGGGGGGGGGGGGGTGGAGAGAGTTCTTGTACTTTTTGTAGAGCATTTGAAACTTCACAAGTCCCTCTTTCATGAGTACAATAAAATCCTCTATTCCATGTCATATTCATTTGTTTAAAAAAGTGCCCCTCTTCTCCCCCTGCAGAAGGATGAAGGAGCCGGAGAAAGAAGAGCTGATGACCAGATGTTCACTGACTGGCTGGTGGGAGGCAGGTAAAGTGCCTGAAAATCCAGCCCCAAATATAACTTCAAAGATTCAAGGTGCAGACCCTTCAGGAAATAGATTTCCTGCCAGCTCATATTTCCGCTATGAATGGAGCCAAATTATCTTTACAGAGTTTCACATAAAATGCAAAACAAATCTACGGGCATGAAAAGCACCTGGCTTAGCGTGGATTGTACCCCCTCTGACAACAACATATTATTATTGTTTATTTGTGAAGCGCCAACATACCACAGTGCGGTACAATCAGGGTTGGCACCACTCCGGGTTTGGCCCGGAGACTATGGGTTTTGGCCACGTATTTCTGGGCTACGGGTTTACCTTGTGAATCTCCGGGTGGCGGCTTGCTGCAGTGTCTCCCGGCATCTTCCCCTGCAACTCCTGTCCATATGGCTGTGTGGCGTCAAATGGCACCGCATTGCCATGACAACGGGTATGCTACGTGACATCACAGTGTCACCGGATGCCCAATGACATGACAACAGGACGTCACTTGGAACCGCATTGCCATGACTACGTGACGTCACGTCT
The DNA here is from genome assembly GCF_040206685.1 of Ascaphus truei. Taxonomy (NCBI): domain Eukaryota; kingdom Metazoa; phylum Chordata; class Amphibia; order Anura; family Ascaphidae; genus Ascaphus; species Ascaphus truei. The sequence continues at coordinate 110,348,677 of NC_134488.1, read as the reverse complement.
CTGCGCCATATGGCGTCCCGTTGTCATGGTGACGTGACACTGCCATGACATTGTGACATCACGTAGCGTCCCGTTGTCATGCCATTTGACGGCGCACAGCCATATTGACAGGAGTTGCAGAGGGAGATGTCGGGAGGATGCCGGGGGACGCCGCCACCGAAGGTAAGCGCTAAATGTAAAAATGTTATCTCCAAGTTAGCTTTCATTAGAAGGAGGCAACCCTGGGTACAATGGGGTTCAGAGTTATCTATATTACATAAACAGTTACATAGAAGCGAGGACAAACACGCACAATCAGATACTACAGAGGTAATGAGGGCCCTGCGCATGAGAGCTTACAATCTAGATCAGGGGTCGCCAACTCCAGTCCTCAAGGGCCGCCAACAAGTCTGACTTTAAGGATATCCCTGCTTCAGCATAGGTGGCTCAGTCTATGACTGAGCCACCTGTACTGAAGCAGGGATATCCTTAAAACCTGACCTGGGTGGCCCTTAAGGTCTGAAGTTGGGGGCCCCTGATCTAGAGGATACTCCAAGAAATAGCACTGCCTCTTCCATATACTTAATATTGGCATTCTTTCCTAAGCCTCTGCTCAATATGCTGTGAAGAGGCATTACTTTTGTTGGGAAGACTTCAGCTGTATTCATTCATTTTTGCAAATGTATAGGGTTGAAATCTTCCAGAGCAAGGGAAAGACTTCTTCCCAGGATACCGAGCAGATGTGCCTATAAACCATCTGATTAATCCCATCAGTGCTGGCTGGCAAGGTCGGAAATACATTGCTTTAAAGTGAACTTCAGGCTCCTCCAGCATTGTAAGGGATATTGGCAACTCGGAGGCTTTCTACTGACTGAGCTTCTCTTCTACATCAAAGGATTTTGCCATTTGAAGCTTCATATTTGAAGTTCACAGCGACGAGGAGATGGAAAAACGTCAAATATTCCATTATTCTGTTAAGATTATATACTAATGCAGGGATCCAGGTATAGAAGAGTGATGGAAATAACTATGCTGGGACAGGCTTATGGTAGTGTCACAATATGATTGCATGAGACTCAGGGAAAGAGCGGGACTTTTATAGGCCATTGCATTGGGGCTTTCAAAAAATTGGAAACTTTGTCTTCAGAACAAACTGTGTCGGTTCTTTATTCTCCAGATCATTCTCTCCATGTTCTCTTTATTCTCTCCAGATCATTCTCCCCATTCTCTCTTTATTCTCTCCAGATCATTCTCCCCATTCTCTCTTTATTCTCTCCAGATCATTCTCCCCATTCTCTCTTTATTCTCTCCAGATCATTCTCCCCATTCTCTCTTTATTCTCTCCATTCTCTCTTTATTCTCTCCAGATCATTCTCCCCATTCTCTCTTTACTCTCTCTGGATCATTCTCCCCATTCTCTCATTATTCTCTCCAGAGTCAGCCCTCTGTGGCAAACAATTACCAGCAAATATTGCTCTCTTATCGGAGACTATCAACAGCCACAACCTTGGCCGATCCAGCATCCTGAAAACCACGTAAGTCCTACATCTGCACCCTAAAGCCACCTCTGCCTATATAATCGAGAAATCCATGGGATTCCCACTGCTTGATGAAGGCCAGTTAGACGGCATTCCTGCGAGTGTGTTATTTTAAGTGTTTTTGTGTCAAGGTTTAGGTGAGGGTGGAGGTAAGCAAGAGCTTGTATGTGAAATTTGCTTATATCATAAGTTGTTTTTCTATTGACTAAAGTCATTGACTGCAAAATTGGAGCAACGATAATAGGAAAGCGTTGCACCAGATTTTTCAAATAGAAAAATGCCATTGTGTTCAAGGCAATGGGGTGAAGGAGCAGCTCAGTGAGTAAGGACACGGGCTCTGTAAACAAGGACATTGAGTTTCCAGCACGGGAGCCTTGTCCAAATCCTATTGTGAGCTCCTTGTGACCTTGGGCAAGTTACTTTATCTCCCTGTGCCTCAGGCACCAAAATCATAGATTGTAAGCTCACCTGGACAGGGTCTGTGACATGCTATACTATGCTGTAAATGTGAAACGCTTTGAGTAGCATTTTCTTTGATAAATTTGGAGCTGATTTTGTCCCAGTTTTGCAGCTCGGAGACTTTAGTACACGAATTCTATGATGTCTGTTTTCTCTACATCAACACCAGTCGTCGAAATGGTTTTAATAAAAGTATTGGTAGTGCTTGAAAAAAAACCAAAAAAAGATCTACATTTATTAAATATTGGGACAAAGATTTGAGAGAAAAAAGTAGGCAATACTGTACTTATGTTGTTAAATTAGACTTTTTAAGATAAATCCATTTTGTTTCAAAAGTAAAATAGTAATCTGGGTGATAATAAAATAAAGGTGGTGTTTCCTACCGCCTGGAACTATTACACTTCAACCACCTACTGTATTGACACATTCCTATGTGTTTTTATATGTATGTACAGTAGTATGTATGTATATCTTTATTTATATAGTGCCCAAAGTGTAATCAATGCTTTACAAAGACAATACAGTACAGGGAATTATAATACATATAATTATATCACCTTTCTTTTTTCCCCTGCCAGTTGTGCCTGCGTGCATATTCAAACATGCAGTCATTGGGCTTTGCTCCTTAGTCAGAGCTCATACACGCCGCTTGCGAGAGTGCGAGCTCTTACCGTGCCGCGCGGCTGTAGCACAAGCGACCCCTGCTCATAATGCTGGCGGGGACGGGGCAGGGCTATGACGTCACCGAGCTGGTTTGCCGTGATTGACTGAACCATTCATGCGCTTGAAAACACTATTTTTTTGTCTTTTCTAAACACAGTCGCGCCATCCCGCTCCGTCGTGCGCACTCGAAGGGATTCTGCAATTTGTGCTTGGCATGTACACGCACGCACGCACCATCGCACACAATATGATCCCAGCCTTAGAAGGCCAAGCAAAGTATTTCCACCTAAATACTATAATACATTCCTTATCCTGCTCATCACTCAAAAAGTCTCTCAGACCAAAACAACAGACCATTTACAGAGACAAGGTTTTATTTGTTAACGTTTTAAGCCTAATGATTTGAGTTGTGTGACAATTGCTACTGTATCATCCAGTTATTCCATTAAATCTCCAGAAAAAAATAAAACAAGCTTTATAGGAAAGTTCAAGGTTAGTAACCAAACATTGACTGTGTATCAGTACGCTTTGCACATTTACCCATTCAGTGCCGGAGAGGTCTGCAACACACTGCAAAGTAAAGTACTGCCAGGCTTTCCAGCCCTGGAATTGTTAATAGCCTTTTGGATACACTATGTAAATCTCTGAAGCAAGGGGGTGAGAACACCACATGGAGCACGTTAGACATGCTCCAGTTGGGTTAGTAAACTCGAGGGCACTTACGCTTTCTTTCCCATTTCCATACTAGGAAACGTCACCTGAAACAGATTATTCTGGAGTATGAAGCCCTGGACATTGAAATGCCCTGCATCCGCCAATTCCAGAGACCTCCACCGGCCCAGCCTCTCACCCTCTGCATGGAGTGCGCGGTGAGCTCATACAGTGCATGAGTTGGGCAGGTTACATTCTACACAAGATCGTCCTTAACCAGCACAATCTCCCCTCTTGTCTCATTCTCAACCGAAATGGTTTACTGTAGATTCATGACACGGTCTACTTCCTCCTATACCAGGAATGACATATAGTATAGAGCTGAGGATCAACAACACAGTCAGTTGAGCTGCAAGGCAGTTATTGTATATTAACATGTTCATGTTAAGAGCACTCCACTTTGCATCAGGATAAGTCTAAACTACAGTAATGTCCAAAATGTCTCCAACAGTACAAATCTGTAGCATTGTGGGCACCATACACATTCAATATGAAAGCCTGTCATGAGCTACTTTAAGCTACATTGTCTCCATGGACATTTGTAAGCTAGAAAACGATAGTGATACTCATAGGAGGAGTCATTCATTAGAATCTGTGGTTCTTTGCTTTACTCTTGCCAGTTTGCATATACAACTCTTTTCTGCTATTGTTGATCAGTATAGTACATGTTGGTGATCAGCATTGGTTATTACATTGACCAATATATGATGTCCTGTTCATTAAAACTACTAACTGTAAAGTCCACAGAAAGAAAGTCTTTGCCTTTCCGTTCATTGCTTGTGCTTTCTTAAGCTTTCAAGGCTTTTTTGCATGCTCCATTTATCATAAAGATACAGAATTGAACATTTGATAAAACTGCACTGTATTTCCTGGCTTTATTGAATTATCTGCGCCAATAGCTTCCAACTCTCTCTACCGTAAATACAGCTAGACCATGTTTTGGGATGAGACAAATAATAATATTTTATTGGTATGAAAACCACAGTAGTGAGTCCTCACCTATTGTTCATTGGTGATTAGGAAATGTGTGAATGTCGTGTTCGGTTTAGTTATCCACAATGCTTGCAAAATGTGAAAGAGGTTTACATTATCGCGAAAGCTTTCACAAATGTTTACACTCCTGTGGAGTTTGCATGTTGTGCAGTTTCAACAATACATTTTGTGAGGGTGAGAAATAGAAAGAGAGAAAAGATTAACCAAAACAATGATATAGTCAGTTGAATGGGATATGTGACATGTATGCAGTGCCTAAGGGGTTAACATGTAGGAGCACTATATATGCATTGTGTGCACTGAAGTTAAAACTGGTTGAAAAAAACAGAAGTAACTAAAAAAAATAGTGAACAAAAAAACAAGTGCAAGAAAAAATATATAGACTTCCCAAGCTTAATGCTGCCGCAGCGCTTCTGCGCACCTGTCTCCTGGGAGGATACATCTCTCAGTGACTACTATAATGACCTGTGTGTACCTGTGCTGATTAAGCAGGGATTGGATGGATGAGCTTAAACTAAGAGAAGAGGCCACAAACCTCCCAACAATTAATAATTACACGTACTCAATCTTAGCTCAAAACCCCAGACCCACAGTATTATATTTATTGCATTGTCCCAACTGGAGCGTTACTGGGAAAGTGACCTCAAATATACACCAGTAAATAAAGATGCCCCAATGTACATCCACTGTGAACAATTATTTCATTCATATCTATACGGTTTTTCTTCTCCTAGATATGGGTCATTTAGTTCAACTTTTGGACAAAACATGTTAACCCGGCAAGTAGGTTTATGGTGGACTGTAGACCCTTTCAGCAGTGGAGGAAATACAAAGGACACTGTATAAAATTGGTAGTGCCGGCTTAACATGTTTTGGCCAAAAGAGTGACTAAATAACTCATGTATATGAGAAAACATATAGAAATGAATGAACTCATTTACCTTATTGGATGTGTATTGGGGCTTCTTTGTTTATTCTTCAGCTGAGTCACGTTGGAGTCATTTTTAAGAACGAGTTAATACGTCTAAGTGAGGAACGCCTTTGTTGATAGTAAATAGAAAGTGGAAAAAAGCTTTACTAGATTACAGCTGGAATAACATATAATTAACAGTATTTTTTTACTTTCTTTTTTTCTCAAATCTTTTAATGTAAAAAGCTTGTAGGAGAGATAAAAGGCTCCAGCTAATCACAGTAGCAGTCTGTCCCAGTATCCCGAATTCTGAGTAGCAGCTGTGATCATTATAGAGACAGTGAATACTACAAAAGTGAGAAAGTGTGAACAGCAATTACCAATCTAGAGAATTGAACGTGTTAATGAGGGATACATGCGGCAAATAGGTGAAAAATGAACCCTACAGTTCCAGCTGGTAGACCATAAAGCATCAAAATGCCAACCTGTGAATCCTCCATCTCTAATCCCGACTTTTTCCACACCTTTGTCAATTTAGATGTAACAGGGCTGGTTCCGATTGCCTCTCTACCCCCTATCACGTAAGTCCTTTGTAGCTACAGGCTGTGACAGGCCATCCTGTGGGCATTTGCCCCCCCCCCCCTCATGCTACTCTGAGTGACAGAAGTGGTGGTGACTAATGGTATGTGTACAGCCTATCAAAGTACAGACCTCGAGCCCTCCCCTTTGGGTTGTTCAGGGAGGAAGTGCCAAAATTGAGTTAGTTCTCTTCCACCACTCCTAAGGAGTGGAGGTGTGTGGGCTGTCTGCTCTCGGCTGGGAGTGAGAGAGGCCAGTCAGACCCTCATGAGTTCGCTGGTCATGAAAGATCCAAGGCCTTCATATTAAGAGAGCCAAGCACCATCCAGAGACCTGGAATCCTCTGAGACCCCTGCATCCGCTGTGTGTGTAAGAACTGCAGTGACTGCAATAAATCCCTTTCTATTCTACATACTCCTGCCTTAGGTTCCTGTCTGTTGGGCAGGGGTGTAAATAAGTTGCTTTGGTGGGAAATACATCCAGACCTCTGGATGCCCCTGAAGCTGGAGGCGCTGACACCTTGAGGAACATCGGACCATCAAAAGCTTGTTCTGGTCTCCATCCCATCGCAGACAGCTCAGCTCTCCTGGACCCTCACAGGTACGCCACACCACAACACCTTGTAACTAAAGCAGTATCTCCCAGAGGGTGGGGGTACATGTGTTTCAAATGAGGCGCTGCTGAGATCAGGACAGGGTTTCAGGACATTAACAGCAGCTTAAAGGGACTTTAAACAGTGGCAGGATGCAGCTAGGGGAAAATGGTGCAGAGAAAGGAGCCAGGGCCCTTGATGCTACCCTAGGGATCCTTGGGCACCCATGTCATATCCCAGAAGGAGGACTTTTCTCCCTGAGGCGACACCAGGGAGGGGGATAACCTTCAAGATCTATCCGGCTGAAAGGCTAGTGTTCGGGCCAGGGCTCTTCCAACGTACGGTAGAGGACCCCTCGGTACCTATTCAGTAAACTAGCACGACGTACTGTGCGGTGGGTGAGGCACACCAAGATCAGTGTCTCTGGGAGTGTGACCCCCGCGTTCCTGTTCATTATAAGGGCAACCCCCTGAGGGCATGTTACCAGGGAGAGCTGTTACATTATCCATGTCCATCCTCTGGAAAGGTTGGAAAGTTGGGGCCAGGGAACTTGCATAGTGCTGAAGGACCCTTGGGTACCCGTTATTTAAACTAGCATGACGTACTGTGCTGTCGGGAGGCACACCATGATCAGTAGTGTGACCCCGTCCTTCTTTTCACCAAGACCGTGTTTCTGGGGGTGAACCCAGTAGGAAAATTATCCTAGGAGCGTGAACCCCAACTCTGCTATGAAAAGGACAAGCCATTACAGTGTATGTAGGGACTTGGGCACCTGGCAGACTCTGGACCTTCTGAGAAGGTCTAAAAGGAGAAAGAAAAAGGAACAGCCCCCTGTTGGTATGTACCAGGGACCTTGTGCACCTTGAAGAGTGTTCTGACTGTGCTATGGACTCTAACATTGAACTCTATGGCATGGACTGTTCTAAAATGGCTCCCACCACATAGTTGTCTGCCCCTTAGTTTCCCAAAATGGCACTCCCGCCAACAGGAGTGGACTGCATGGTTTACAAATATAACGTTTGCAAGCTTTTGCAAAAATCCAAGTTGCATCCCTTCGGCACCAAACTCTGGGGCCACCCACCAAAGTGACTGGGTCAGCCGGAGCCAAATCCCTCCTTCAAACCGCACAGCCCGGCCTCTGATTCCACCCAGGGGAGGGGCTATCAACTGCCAGCCAACCAGAATCTGCCATGTACTGGGAGGAGCCCAAATTGCTGTACACTTGTTTCATTCACCTTGGAGCTGAGCAACAGTGAGGAGCAAAAATGCAGCCTCTGCTAAAACTACCTCAATGGCTTTCAACAACCTGCCTGAGGACTTAGAGATCACCGATGATAACCTTCCTGGAGGTTATTTAGTCGTACGGGTGAATGGCCAGATTCATCTGCGGTGCATTTGCCTGCACTGCCGGCTACCTGGAGGCACTGTTGGCTTCGATGCACTGTGACTTCTTCCTTCTTCCTATGGCCTGCCAGCCCGGTGCCAGCGGAGGTATGCGTGCCCATGTCTAGGGCCTCCACACCAACAAGTGCGGCTCCAACCAGTTTTCCAGTCACGAACGACGCGGGCCCGTGTGCCCTGACAATCGCGTCGGATGCCCAAGTGGTCCGGTGCCACCTGTAGCTACGGCTGCTGACCTTGCTGTGGGTCTGTGCGCCCTGTTGCCGATTGGCCCAGGACTGGTATCCATCGACGCTGCAGAACCAGAGGGTGAGCGGACTGCCCCAGGGGTGTCAGGTGCAGTTCCCCAGGAGCAGGCAAGCTCCATAAGACTGGTCGCCTGGGCGAATGAATCGCCTCGGCATCACGTCCTGGCGGAGGTGTCCCCACCTGTCCCCGCAAGAGATGACATCAGCCGGGCGGAAAATGTGGGAAGAAGCCTTCTCCTACTTGCCTTCTATGCCAGCATTCCCACTCCGAGACGTCTGCTCAGGAGGTCATGATGCTGTTGGAGTGCCGGAGGAGCTTCAGACCTACAAATGACGTCAGCGCTGTTCCGGACCTGCCTGCGGAGGAATTTGGGGATGTCGCCTACCTGCAGACTGGTGAGGTTTCCGCTCCTTCCACTTTTCAGGGTCCGGTTGCGGCCTACCTGGATGAGGCGCCGGTTGGGGCCTTGTTCGGTGCGCCGCGGGGTGATGAACTTCCGGGTCAGTCGGGTGTGACGTCATCACCACCGGTGGACTTGAGCCTGCCCGGTGGTCTCGCGAGACTGTCGCTGAATGATGACTTCAGCAAGATGGTGTCCGTGGAGTTCCAGGAAGTTTCTGAGCCACCGCCGGCTCCAACTGTGGTGAGGCCAAAACAGAAACAAAAACAGAAAGACCAGCGCATCATACAAAATGACACAACATATAGTGCAATACCTCAGTGCTTATATGCTCATGAAAAAGGGTCATTTAGTTAAACCCTTTAGCCAAAACGTTATAAGCCTATTGTTAGCTGATGCTCCCTTCTTTGTGGCCCAGTGCCAGGGAAGGGGTCACCGGATCCCTAAGTCATTGAAGCCCGGTCCCCGTCACGGGCCCTGCCCAATCCGGCCCATATCCATGTCCCGCCCCATGCTATCCCTGTGCAGGACAGTGCCCCAACCCCCTCCATTACATCTGGCCGAGTTGGGGGTGATAGTTCTGCCCCTGTGGTCCCTAAGTATGTCTCATCCTGTAATAGAAGTTATAGGGACCAAAGATTTCAATGGGCGGTTGCTTAGGAAGCTTGACCAAGTATTACAAGTAGTTCCCCACACTCTTCAAGAAGGAAGAGTTAGAAATTAGTCGCTGTCACCAGTGGGTGATTTGGGTGTCAACTGTAAATGCATATGGTTATGTGTATCATCCATGCTGAATAACTTGTATTATCTTGCAGGTTGTCTGGTCATGAAAGATCCAAGGCCTTCATAGTAAGAGAGCCAAGCACCATCCAGAGGCCTGGATTCCTCTGAGACCCCTGCATCTGCTGTGTATCTGTGTAAGAACTGCAGTGACTGCAATAAATCCCTTTCTATTCTACATACTCCTGCCTGAGGTTCCAGTCTGTTGGGCAGGAGTGTAAAAGAGTTGCTTTGGTGGGAAATTGAATTACTGAAACTGGTATACTGCAATATAAATCCGAAAGAAACCCAATTTAACACCAAGCGCACCATTGATCACCTAGGTGTTCAATTTTTACTATTTACCTTTGATCTATTTTAACATAGACCCCCTACAAGCTTAAGCCTGCTGTATTACACAGCTGTTCAGCACAGTCTTGCTATGTTGACCTTCTGGGTCTCATCAGTGCGAAGGTGGTTGCTACATATTCACAGCTAATAGCTGAGAAATAGCAAATGTTCCACTTTGAAGTATGCACTATGCAGGTGTAGCACCTGCAATTAACACAGAAGATCTGACCACTGCATGGATGTGCTCCCTGGTGCTGTGAGCTCACCTGTGTGGTACAGAAGGCCTGAGGGCTCCGTTGGTGTCATTTGGGATCAGCAACAGGGCTGGCTTTCTCTTAGTTCTACTGTGCAGTGCCTCCATCCCATAAGGATCCTGCAGGATGGTCCTCGCGGGCAATCCTTCTCTCCAATAACTACACATCATAGTGGGTCCAACTGTAGCTTTATTGCATGACAGCATGGTTATCCTCCAGCCAAGGAGCAGACCCCAGGGGCTTGAGGCCCCCAGAGCCTCTCCTAATCTCCTTAACCCTCTTGTAGGGAGAAGGTTATCACACTGTCTCAACACACACAATTTGGTAGAGTGTCAGCTTTTATACCCAGGGAAAGGGCTTGTAACCCTGCGCCATAACAGGGCAGGTCTAGGTACTGACAGGCCTCACACCATATACATGTGACCCAGTCAGTACCCTCCCAAGGTATGACACTCTAACTGCCGGTTTAGGCCTGCCCCTGGATAAGCGACATAGTACCCATCCAGGCTGCAACTGCAGGCTAGGCCCTGCGCAGGAGTTTAACCCCAACACTGCCTGTTCCTATCAGGACTTAAAGTGTTGAGGCCAGTAGAAGGCAAAAGTCAGAGACACTTGGCTACACAGGTAAAAAAGTTATGGTACTTAGTAGTGTTGAGGAACATTATACTTGGACACCTCTGAGAAACCACATCCCTCCCAAATATGGAGAAAACATGTGAATCTGCTGTATGCAATTAGAAACCACCTCTTTAGATTCAGTACCTGCCAGCCAGCTGGGGGACTCCTGCGTGAAGATAACGAGTTTGTGATAATGGATATTGTTCCACCAGCTAAGTTCTTCACAGATGGAATAGTGTGTACACAGCTTTCAAGAACACACAAGAAAGGGATTGTTGAAGTTTCAAATGCTCTGTATACACTTCTGCTGTACATCTATAAATTACTCTCTTGTTTGATGGTGCAATAGCAGATATTACAGCCAGGATGATCAATCTGGGCTTCTCTAGGATCAATTTCGCAACAGTACTAGAGCTTTGTACTACTGTCTTAAGTGAAGACAAAGTTGCATGGGACAATTCTGCTGCTGCAAAGAGAAAGGTTGACTCTAGGGGTGTAAGCAGTGGCTCAGTGAGTAATGGCACTGATAACAATACTGAGTTTAAAGCAGGAGATGCCTGCAGTAGTTCAAATCCTGGTGTCGGCTCCTTGCGACCTTGGGTAAGACCCTTATCTCCCTGTGCCGCAGGTGCCAAAAACATAGATTGTATGTTCTACGGGGTGGGAACTTGTGCCTGCAACAATGATATGCACATCGCTGCATACACTGTCAGTGCTATACATGGGGCAAAAGTATATTTTAAAAAGTTAAACCGTCAGCAACTTGTAACAAGATAGAATTATACAAAACATTGTCAGTGTTTTTGTTTTAGTATTGGAGATGTCTGTCACCTCTGCCACATTCCAGAGGATTAAGCAGAAGAGACACTGAAACAGTATGCAGCTGCCTGATTTGCAATGCAGGAATATAAGAAGATAACTGCACGTCACACAGAACCTGACATGAATGAGGTTTCAATCTTTCTAGATGACAGTAGCAGTGAAACAGACAGTAAATACTGCACTAAGTATTACATTTACTTTACAATAGCAATTGGCTGTCTGCGCATTTCAAACCCCCTCACTGCAAGTGCTATTCGTGAAACAGTTTGGTCCCTAAGACTTTTGATGTCCTATTAAGACCTATTTCTGTGACATAAAAACTGATACAAGCGTTGGAAGGCAGAGGTATTTGAAACATTTCGGAGAATCCCCATGCTTGGTTTCAGTGCCGGCTAGGAATATTGTGGGGCTCAGTGCAGGACATGTGGTGTGGGACCTCTTACCTTCTCCTTCGCTATCTCTTCCTGCAGGGACAACGGGACACAATGCGGCGACACGTTGTCATGGCAACATGGCGCAGCAGAGCGTCGGCTTCACCGGCGTCCGTCGGAACAAAGAGACATTACGGGACAAAGTAGACCAAATGGGATTATGTTGTAACATTTACTGGAGCCCCATTCTTCAAGTTCATCTTGGGCCCCCAAAATGGTGTTGGCGGCCCTGGTGGCATGTTCTCCAACCTTTGTTGCAGGGCAGTCTCCCAATATTAACACATCTTGCATAAGGCAAACACTCTGGATCAGGTACATGCTTTGGCTGGTTAAGCATCTGGATTACAGCGAACCAGCAGCATTGCTGTAATTCCCTCTGAACTAACACGAAATGAAACATCATGCTGACTGTATTATACGTTTGTCACATTTTTTCTCAGTCAGTGCAGGGAAACTCTAGGGCTGGGTTACTATCTTTTCATTTGTTTACAATGCAGAAGTTTCTTGGGTGGCGGTGCAGCTGCCTTTGAAAAATCGTGGGACCCAAATTGCAAGTAAACTGGGTACAAAACGTTTATTTAGCACATAAAAAACAGCAACAGACAAACTCTGACGCGTTTCAGCCGCCAAGGGCCTTTGTCAAAGAGTGCACTGCATGGCTGTTCCCTGTGAGCATTGCATAGGAACGCTGGCTCCTATTCCTTCCCCTTTTCATTTGTTTTAACTGTTTATTGATCAAATGTTATGGGGTACAGAAGGTAACAGGAAAACGTAATGGCTGCCAGGGGCTGGGACTGGGAGTTCCCCCGAACAGAACCATAACAGAATAAAAACATATTAAACCATAACAGTTAAAGGGATGAGGAGATGGGGGGGGGGGGGAGTGACCGGAGAGGAAGAAAACAAATTGATGTAGAGTGGGGGGGGAGGGGGTGGATAGGAGGAGGGACACCTGTCTCTGCATTCTGGTTATCAGAGATCGGGTTAATAATTTTTAATATCACCCTTATGTAGCTTGCCATAGGTTTTTATAATATGGGACGCCGAAATCCAGTAGGAAATTAAATTTAAAGCCATACATTTCCTATATGTTTCAGTGACATAAATACACACCATTTCTCCCCCCCTTCTCTCTCCTCCTCCAATTCTTTCACCTTCCTCCATCTTTTTCTTTCCCCCTCCATCTATTAATTTTCTTTTCTCCTCCCCATCATCTCTCCCTTCATTTCTTCCACCCTCCTCCCTCCATTTCTCAGCCGCCTCCTCATCCTTCTCTGATCCCCCCTGCATCTCTCAGTCCCCCTGCATCTCTCAGTCCCCCTGCATCTCTCAGTCCCCCTGCATCTCTCAGTCCCCCTGCATCTCTCAGTCCCCCTGCATCTCTCAGTCCCCCTGCACCTCTCAGTCCCCCTGCACCTCTCAGTCCCCCTGCATCTCTCAGTCCCCCTGCATCTCTCAGTCCCCCTGCATCTCTCAGTCCCCCTGCATCTCTCAGTCCCCCTGCATCTCTCAGTCCCCCTGCATCTCTCAGTCCCCCTGCATCTCTCAGTCCCCCTGCATCCCGACAGACCTTTCAGGGACAATTCATTGTAAAAAGGCACAATCCCATATACTGTATATGGGACGTCTCACAACCCTATCCTAATGGGGCTAAGTGGCCCATTAAAATCTTACCTGGTGGTAATGGGATCTTTCTGTGTGGCCTGTTATTAGCCTCTTGTTATCTAACTGATTTGCATTGCATGTAGTGGGAATTGGGGTACAACGCACATCTGTTACTTTAGGGGGGTCTCCAGGGCTGCTTTCAATAGAAAACCAATATGATTTATTTTTATAATTGTTACATTTGAGGATTTAGAAACATATATTGCTTTGCATTAATTGATTGCTGCACCTTGTATTTTGCCTTCCTCTGGATTAACATAATAAATAGGATAAAACAACAGCCCAAAGGAAAACTGAACTAAATGGAGTCTGTCAGTCAGAATGACTGTTACTATGACAACCATGTCTATTATAAGTGGAGCACACTGGGTTCTATATATGTGTCTTGGTTTCTTGTAGTCTAAAAGGTTTGCAAGTATTTGTTATAGAAGAGGCACACAAGCATTACAATGCACTCTTAACAGATCAAAAATGTGTATTAATGCAGAATTAGTAGGATGAGCATTTGTAGGAGTAAGACATTATTTTCCTGGTCCACGTGGGAATAATATTTACAGGGTCTGCTTTCTGATTTTGTTTCTATATACACTGTGTGCTCATTTGCATGTCATTTCCCAGAATCCCGAGCTGCAGTGGAAGCGCTGGGTGCTGGGTGATAATGGTGAAAGGCGGGGTTGCAGACCAGTCTAAGACATGCAAAAAAGCATACAGTAATATTTCCATTTGCTATATGCTTTACTGTGAAGGGTTTTTGTCACTTTTTTTACCCACCATAACTTAACTAAGTGTGGTGAAACCTATCCCTGCTTCATTTTGCAAAGCCAGTATAACCAACCCCACACTGATGAGACCCATTAAGGTCGAAACAGCTGTCTGTGGGTGCCTTGGCCCTTTGGCTTAGATCAAGGCGATATGAGTGCTCCTCTCGGCCTGCACAGCTATGACCAAATGCAGTACTATCCTATCTGGGGCTTCAGTAGGAAAGGTCTGTGGCAAGCATTTGGCCCTCTAGCTCGTTGAGAGGTGGTGTCCAGGCCCCGGACCACAGAACCCGAGCCTTCGGGCTAAGGGGGGATGGCATTCGAACAACCAGCCCTTCGGGGCTGGGGTGCACCCGCACAACCCTCAAAAGAGGGGAGACGATGCGAACTCCCTTGCGGGCCTCGGGCCAGAGGGAGGAAGAGACGGATGTCCTGAATCCTAACGGAGGAAGGCATCAATGTCCCTGGAGACCTAGGCTTTCGGGCTGAAACCTTCAGGGAAACTGTGCACTGAGGGCGGGTCTGACTTCGGTTGGACAGTCCAAGGGCAAGCTCCCTATCCACTGAAGTGGACTGGGATCCGATGAGCGAGAGGGTGTACCCTCTCGGGAGGAAAAAAAAAAAAAAAAAAAAAGCTGTCTTTGGGGGGCTGTCTCTGTTTTACTGGCTATGCATCTTAACCCAGGCATTGCTCAAAGCTGTGACCATGCAGCAAGCTTAAGCTTATAGGGAACCATGTTATAATGGTACTGTGTGCTCATCTGCATGTCATTTCCCAGAATCCCTTGCTGCAGTGGAAGCGCTGTGTGCTGGGTGATAATGATGAAAGGCGGGGTTTCAGTCCTGTCTAAGACATGCAAATGAGCACACAGTAATATTTCCATTTGTTTCTATATAGAAACAGTCCAAGATGGAATATGGTGCTCATAGAGTAAGAAAAACATATGTAGATATTCTCTTAAACATCAGAACAGAAATAGAAGGTCTCCCATCAGATAACCATAAGCTATGAAACTGTGCCTAGTTTAAAAAGAAGATAGCGTCTTCCTGGTTAAACAGAAAGGATACAGCAGCCAGGATAATATAGCATCAAATATTTCTTCAAGAAAACCATCTGGTTATAAAAGTAACCAATCTTAATATCTTGTCATTGTTCAAACACTCACACGCTGTTGTTTGTTGAGCGATTTGTAGATAGTTTCGTCCATCAAAAGGAGTGACCTCCGGAGTGCGGGTCCTCAGTGGATAGTAGTAACGAAAGATAGGAGAGGGTGCGGCACCAAATCAATAAAAGAGAGAAATGGTGGCTACGATAAAAATATTTATTTGGTCATGACAAAGAGCGAAGGTACAAAAAAAGAGCCGTTGATGCGTTTCGCGCCTAGGTGCTTTATCAAGGTGCGATACCTTCGCTCTAAGTGATGACCAAATAAATATTTTTATGGTAGTCACCCTTCCTCTCTTTTGTTGAATTGGTGGTGCGCCGTGCACCCTCCCCTATTTTTCGATGATTTGGTTTGTACCACTTCTGTTTGTTCTGCGAGATTAATGGGAAAAGGTTGCACTGAATATACAGAGCACCCAAGATGCATCTTTTTTTTCTTAGCTTGGGCCACTTTAACATGTTAGCTACGGCTATTTCAAGTTGCCTGCTCTTTCACAAACACTTTGCAAATGTGTGTTCCTAGTAGAAAACAAAAGACATGTTATTTTCGTGCTTTGAGCACTGTGCCAGGGTTATTTATTAAATAATAGGATTATCGGGCTGAAGCAGCGACTAAGTAAGTAATGACACTGAGTTTGAAGCAGAGGAGCCTGGTTCTCAAATCCCAGCGTCAACTCCATGTGACCTTGGGCAGATTCACTTTTTTCTCCCTGTGCCTTAGGCTTTAAAATGAGATAGAAGGCTCGGTAGGGCAGGGACTCATTGTACCGGAAAGATTCTATGGACAGTGCTGTGAACATTGTCAGCCCTTTATAAAATATAACAGCAGCTATTATAGATCATTAACTTCCACTTGCATAGCCAACGTATGGTACCGGCAACTGCTGTCTCCATTTAGTGAACATCCCCATCTCGGTGCTTCTGTATTTAGCAATGTCTTATCGCTGAAGAACGTATACAAGGAAATAGCACTTCGGGTTTAGAAGAAAAAAAAACTCCAAGTTATTTCAACTGTAAATTCACCATTAGAGACATCTCCTCCTGAAGTTACAGTAAACATTTTCAGGTTTGTTATTTGCTGACGGAAAAGGAATGCGACCTTAATTCTAGGATTTTTATAGCCGCCATATCTATGAGACCTAGCGAATACATGGCAATAAGAAAAAATTGATAGAAGACTTTATGGGTTCCTAATAAAGTCAGTTTTTGAAGTGAAACTTCCTTAGTGGCACCTCATTCGTGATGGGGCAAAAATGGATTGTGGAGACAGAAATGAAACGGATGTGACGTCAGTGCTGGCAGTTGAGGCCGGGTTGTGTTCTGGCTCAGCCCGACCCCAACACTGACATCACACCCGCTCCACAAATCAGATGCGGCGGCGGCGGCGATAGCCGCCGGCACCACTTCTAATGGCCATCGCACCCCCCACACAGCCGCTGACATGCGGCTCATAACGGCCGCCGTTCCCCGCCCGCTGCCTACTGCCGTGCCGCGCATGCGCGATGGCGCCAGTGACTCCTGGCTCCTGCTCGGGTAAAGTGGGAAGCGGGGGGGTTTGAGCGCGCCGCTTCCCACGCATACGGCGGGCCCGGTGCGGCCGCGTCTCAACCTTCCCCCACCCCTCTCCCCCCAATTACCCCCTCTATTCCTCCCCCCACACCCCCCCACCGGCATCATGGTGTTCTTCCCCAGGGGGGGGGGCCGTCACACTCACATGGGCCTCCTCGCCGTATGTGCCGTCCTCCCTGCCCTGATCCCCGGCACTGCGGGGCAACACAACCTGTGCCCATCCCTCCTCCTACCACACTGCTCTGCCGCCGTGCTCGCAGGTGCAGGGGGTCATCGGAGGTGCAGGGGGTGAGGGGAGGTGCAGGTGAGGAGGTGAAGGGGGGTGATGTGAGGAGGTGAAGGGGGGTGATGGGAGGAGGTGAAGGGGGGGTGATGTGAGGAGGTGAAGGGGGTGATGTGAGGAGGTGAAGGAGAGTGATGTGAGGAGGTGAAGGGGGGTGATGTGAGATGCAGGGGGGGTGATGTGAGGTGCAGGGGGGTGATGTGAGGTGGGGGGGGTGATGTGAGGTGGACTGGAGTTGCCCCTGTAATAGTCAGAATGAGTGTTTCCAATGCAAAGGTCAGTTTAAGACCTCACCAGGTATACTAAGGAGTCAGAGTGTATAGCAAAGAAATGCTCAACCCACGTGTTAATTTTGTTCAGAAATTGCTTAACCCAAGAGATGAAAGGCAGGCACCATTATTCTTTCC
This sequence comes from Ascaphus truei, assembly GCF_040206685.1. NCBI lineage: Eukaryota > Metazoa > Chordata > Amphibia > Anura > Ascaphidae > Ascaphus > Ascaphus truei. Next base: position 110,331,118 of record NC_134488.1, on the reverse strand, counting down.
CCCCTATTTATTATAGTGTGTACGGGTGCGTTACCTGCAATTGAGAAGAGGGTATTTTCATTCCTCTGAATTGAGTTGAACTCTTCTCCTGACTGGGATGTGCAGCTTTACAGCATATTCCATAGCAAATAAGGGAGGATAACCATGTTGGTCCTTTCTTCCATGTACCGTAGTAACAGAGGAGGGAGAGGGAGTAAGGGATAGATACCTTTTATTGGACCAAGAAGTAGTTGATATGTTACAAGTTTCCGAACCCCTCTCTAGGGTAGGACCTGATGAAGGATCCTGAGATGTTCAGAGGCTTGTAACATATCAACTACTTGTTGTGCCAATAAAGTATCATACCCCCTACTCCCTCTCCCTCCACTGTTACTACAGTACATATTAAAGCAGCAGTCCAAACTGCCTTTTTTTATTTTTATCCTTTAATACAGTATGTGCATCAATACAATTGACAGAATGATAAGTAATTAGCTAAATTGGCGATCGATCGGCGAAGATTCAGCTCGGGGGTTCACTAAATGGCTGTCAGTGCAGCAGAAGAGGACCAGCCTGTCCTGTGGGGAAGATCATGTGACCAGGCAGTCACTAGATACATTTAGTGCACTGATAGAGAGAGGGCAAGGCTCAAACAGGGGTGTGCCAGAGCCTGTTTCAGAAGAGGATGGGGATGTGACTTTGTAAATGGTTCCTATAGAAACAAAAAATGTTTGTTACATTATAATTCAAAGTTGTTGTTTTTTGTGTGTGTTTTTTTTAAAGTGCTACAAGTATTTTCTCATAGTACAGAACTGATTTATTTAAAAACACACATGTACTGTAGGATATTGCTTAATCTGCAGCTTTAAATTGGCGCTTATATATATATACTGTATATATATATATATATATCTTTCTCTTTGTTCCTGCCAGCCAGAGAAAGATTTCAGCCATTGGGATATTTTGCAATCCGTAGAACAAATCGTGCCCAAAGTCTTTGAGAAGCAGCGAGTAAGCAGAATCCAGTTTGAGAACATGAACGTTATCTGTGGAACGGCCGGGCGAAAAAACAGGTCACGCAAAGAATTGTGTTTGGTTTTTTTTTAAGCAAATGAGTGTTTGCAAAGTACAAAACTCAAAAAGAAGCTATATTTGAAGGAAAGAAAATACATTAAGCCTATTAACAAAAGAGCGTCTATATCTTCCTTTTATGTGTCTGATAATTAAAATGTTGTGGCGTGAGACCAAACATTAATTTGATATTCCTTCATCTTTGCTTCCACAGCATGTTAGGAAATTAATGATTTTAAAGAGGCTGGCAACGGGGAATTTCCTTTTCCTACAAGTCTTGTTTAGACGGCATGTAGCACATTCACTGCGGCACTCAAAAAAGCGCACAAGCAAATAAAATAATGAGATCACACGGTCTGGACACTTCGTGCAGTGCCTGTTTGACCCTTTCAATGCTAATTGGCGATGGGAACGTATCATGTTTCAGTCAAGTGGGCCCCTTTGTGCAGCGTAATAAATGCATATTTGCTTGCAGCTGCTGTTAATCAGATGTCTCCAATTGTTGTTTTTAAGGCCGCACTTATAGTGCGCGCGACGCAGTTGTAAATTGTAAAATTGTAAAGTTGTAATTCGCTTTGCGGCGACGTAGCAGGCGACCAGGTCATTGATTGGTTCAGAGGCTGTCACATGTGGCGACAGCCTCTGAAAAATCAAATTTGACCGGCTTCCAAATTTCGCGTCGCTCCGTCGAGCTTACTATAAGCGCACGAGACGGCGGCAATACATTTGTTTTCGGGCGACGTCGCGTCGCCGGCACTATAAGCGCAGCCTAATTGAGGCTTTGCATATTTTTGTAGACAATTAAGGGTTACATTGAGACAGATTTTGATACGCTGCATCGGTGCCCATATTTACTATGTAGCGCTTTGCCATAAGACATCTTCTGCCACTGAAAGGTGTCTTATGGAATCCATCCACTTAGTAAATATGAGCTGTTATGTCTTAGGGAACGCCTTCCTAGACCTTCTGGCCTTTAATTATTTCCCACATCACCAATTTGTTGCAAAATACAGTAGCCTTCTAGTACAGGAAGACACTCTCTGTACGGCCTCATTCACATGAATGGGTAATAAGGTGCCAGGCACCGAAAGGTGTCTTATGGTATAGCACCGCTTAGAGAATATGGCCTGAATCTCATAGATGCAGGTCAACATTGTGGTCATAATAATCCATTCCAGCTGCTGCATTGGGGATGGCTGATTTACAGTATTAACAACTTTAGTATATTACAGCAAGATCTAAGGCAGGGGTGGCCAACTCCAGTCATAATGGCAGCCACTGATTGACCCACCTGTGCTGAAGCAGGGATATACTGAAAACCTGACCTGCTGGTGACCCTTGGGGACTGGAGTTGGGCACCCTTGATCTAAGGAATAGTAGAAAAAGATTGACCTAGATCATTATCACTCTGTTAGAGTTAGTTGGCATGTATGATGCTCAAAATGCTTCTTTAAGCCTTATTTTTATAGCAAATGTTTTTTCGTGTCCCTTAATACATTCTGTAGCGCCCTTAATGGTGATTTTTTACTTTAAACGGCCTGATCAGTCACTTTGGCAGATAAAGAATAAACCCCACACTCCTCACAGAGGCAATTTATTAGATCTCTGGCCTGATAATGAAACATCCAGAGAATATACCCTCTGTTGGGGGCGATGTGAGTAATACTGCACATGGACGCTGTGAGACGAGTCTTTAATCAACTATCCATTCTCTTCTTTTCCCAGGTGGCTGATTACTGTATCTGACTTCCAGACCCGTAACTTGTTCCTGCGATCTGGGCTTGTGATTGGTGGAGTCTTCTTCCGATTGCACCGCCATGATGATATCATTATAGAGGATTACAAGTTGCACCTGAGGAGGATGCTGGCCAGGAAGAAGATTTTAGACATGCTGAGTGATTCCACCAAGGGGAACAGTCAGGAAAGCATCCTTTAAATCACTCAACACAGGGAGCTGTAGCCAAGACCTTATGGGGAGGAAGATCTACACTGTACAATATTTGAGGTCAATTGTGTGTCTCCCATACTTAGAAATAAACTAAGTTTTCGCAAAGCAGATTTTTTTGGAACGTGTTCATAAAATTTTATGTGAAGCTTTCTTACCCACATTTCATATTTTCTGGGCAAAATATATCCATTGTATCCTGTTTGCAAGAGAGAATCCATGATATTTAGCTAAATAGGGTAGATAAAAGTACTATGGCATTTCAATTAAAGATTAACCATTTTGCTGACTGCAAAACAGTTGAGATCCGCTTTATTTTTCTTCTCTCTTGGAAAAATCTTCACAGCAATGAGATATTGACCACACTATGGACATGCTGTTGTTCATTTAATCCATACAGTAGATCACTGTACTATGTTTACTCCTATATCAGGATTGGTTTGGAGTTTGGCGGGGTGCGGGACCTCTTACCTTCTCCGACATCTCCTCCAGCTACTTCACGGCGTCATGTGACATCATGTTGTCATGGCTATGCTGTGTCATATGACGTCGCAGCATCACAAGGAGAAGATGCTGAAGATGAGGAGCAGGAGGAGATGGCAGAGTTTACAGAGGCCCCGCACTCTCCCCCAGCAATTAGTTTAAATGTTGTGGGGAAGAGTGCGGGGCCTCTGTAAGCACGGGGCTCGGTGCAGTGGCATATGTGTACTGCAATTTTTTTAGGGTACGAGCAAACACCTAGGAGTGTATTTATCTAAGGCTTCTGGCTGCAAAACGGGGGCAAAATCAATGAACAACACGCACCATACAGATGTACTGTAGAACAAGGTATTACTCCCTCTGGCTCGTTACAGCGGGAGCTATAACGCATTGCCCTGCCCCTTTTCCATGCGCAGCTAATTCTTTTGAATAAGGCTACGCTGATAGTGACGGTGACGCGACGGCGACGTCAGGCTGCGGTCGCTGGAAAAACCAAATAGAGATGACTTCCAGCAATCGCGACCAATCCGTCGCTCCGTGGTGCCGCGCTAACTATAAGCGCATGCGCAGGCGGCAATGCATTTGTTTTGACGTGATGTCGCCATCGTCGGCACTACAAGCGCAGCCCGAGGGCTTCTCCCGCTCATTCGTTATGCGTGCCCTGCTGCAACACGCCAGTGGGAAAAATAATAACGTGTGCTACGTACATCTGCATGTATGAAATCAAAGTAATCTCATCGAAAGAAACTGGAGTTCTTCCTTTAATAAATCTGGTGCAATTCTTTTTGCCCTGGGTTTGCTCTTGTTTTGCAGCTGGGAAACAATAGCAAATGACCTCCTGAGGTTCAGCACTCAAGATAACATAGAACTGACAGTGCTAACCATTTTTGTTGCCATGTATAGTGAAGCTCTGTTGACTTCAAAAGCTTTTTTTTTTTTTATCCCACAGTATCAGTCTCTCAGGAAGTGAAAGCTCCAAAGCAGGTTGTGAAACTGTTAAGGTTGAATGTATTTCTGTTAAAGTGAGGACTTAAACATGAAGCACATTTAATTCATCTAGAATTGTTTGTGAGTTGCAAGCACAGAAGGCAGTCACGATCCGGCATTCAACCACTGTCTTAATATAATGAAATATGATTTTTTTCCCTCTTCACAGAATAATAAAATGAACATCTGTTCTAGGACTGGGGCCCAATTGTGTTCAATTTACAGAAGGCTATGGAGAGATCAATAAGTGAACATTAAAGTCCCTGGATCACGTGAAATGATATTCCATTTCCTATGCATGCTGTGAATATCTACATAGTTAAGACTCATAACAACGTTTTCCTAGCCAGTTCATATTTTTATTAAAATAAATTACACACTCTGGCCCATATTTACTAATCAGTCTTCTTCCATAAAACAGCTTCCACAGCTGGAAGGCACCGTACAGACCATTGACTTGAATGGCCAAAAGATGCCTTATCACAGATGTAGCCACCTTAAGTCTTCCTTTTACTTAGGTATGCCAGTGCATAGTGCAGTGTGATGTCCTAACTTTACCATGGAATCCTATGGACACTCTGTGATATTCTGAGGCTGTGTATTTTTAGGTATTTAAGGGACCATTGCGGTCTGCTATATCTACTGCATATGACTATCTTTTTTAATCTTTCTGTAGAAATTATTTGTTATCATTTTAAACTATCAAAAGGGATATAAGAAGTAGACAGCACTCAATGAAATAAACAGAAGAAAAAGTCTGCGTGAGGGTTTTAACGAAAACGGGGGGGGGGGGGGGGCTCAATCCTCCCAAATAATACTAGTTAACAAAATAGTTCCCAGCACTCAATAATGGAAAAAAACTGGTAATCAGCAAAAATGAACATTTAATGTGTAGGCTTATAATCACAAAAGGATATTCAAAATGGAGAATGTGGGAGTAAACAAAATTCCAGGTGCTAACGGACACCTGAGGGGGAAGGGTGCGATGGAGGATAAGGAATGGGGAAAACGAGGGGAGGGAAAACAAAGGTAGGGAGGTGGGGAGAGAGGAAAGGAGGGGGTGTGAGAGGGTAAAAAAAACAAGAGGGATGAAAATATTAGGCAAGTAGAGGGGCAACGTTCCGAGGATGGACCCCTTCTTCTGGCCCATTCCCTACAGTCTGTGAGACCACAGGTACTTCCCGCTCACTTGATCCTAACCACCAACAAATGCTCAAAAGAGGAACAAATAACCCAACCAGCAAAATAAAGGGGTAAGCCCAAGTATGCCTAACAGGTTAAAGTAAGACAGACTGGTCCTGGTACAAAGGAGTACTACCACACCTCCTCCCTTCTTCCCTCCCCACCTCCCTACCGTTGTTTTTCCTCCTCTCGTTTTCCCCATTCCTTATCCTCCATCGCACCCTTCCCCCTCAGGTGTCTGTTAGCACCTGGAGTATTGTTTGCTCCCACGTTCTCCATTTTGTATATCCTTTTGTGATTATAAGCCTACACATTACATGTTCATTTTTGCTGATTCCCAGTTTTTTCCATTATTGAGTGCTGTGAACTATTTTGTTTACCCATTTTAAACAATGTTTATTGCAATCACTTAATTGTCTGATCAACCTTGAACATTGTTGGATTTTTCCCCCACTGCATACATTACATACATAAATACACATCTTTGCATTATGCTATATCCCCTTTATTTTTCAAGGCTTCTAAGATAATAAATACAACATGTCATTCAAATGTGGCTGTGCTGAGTAATGGCCAGTCATCGCATCAGAAAAACAAAGGGGTCGTAGAATTAGTGGCATATTCAAAACACACTTTGTGGGTTATATATCATGGAAAATAGGAGTCTGCTTTGACAAACGGCACAGGGGCACCAAACGTAAAAACCTATCAAGTTTTGTGGCTCGGATTGTTAGCAAAAAAATGCATCAAGTACAGTAACTGACATCCGCCAAATCTCAAGCTGGGGCATCAGGTGCAAAACTAGTAGACTACAGTACCTCAATGTAGACAGAGAGGCAAGATGAAAATGACCTACTCCAGTTCTGCATCACGATTTCCTTGATACGTGGATCTTTTCATTGGCATCTAGTTTATTTTAGGTCAGGTACGGATACGGAACGGGTAAAATCTCAGAACATGGTCCCAATCAGAGATTTGGGGAGGTTTCCAGTGTATTTTTTCACTTAGAAAATTACCTCCCCTTCACTGGTCTGTTTATTGCCATTGTCAGAACGGTTTTCTGAGGTTTCCCAGGCTCATTTATGGCTTTACTCTCCGCGCCCGGTGATACGGCTCAAAATGCTTTTTAAATCTATTTTGAGATTGCTCTTTCATTCGGCCCTCCTGCCGTCTGCTTTTTTGCTGCCTCCGCCACACAGTAAAAATAACATTAGCTTTTTGCTCCCCTTGCAGGAAGACGACAGGATTACTGTCAGGAAACGGTACCCTCCCGTGCACAAAATTGGGCAAGTTTATTCAACACCTACAGTATTTGGGGGTAGCAAAGAGCCCAGCTAAGCTGAGCGCTACACACGGTAGGCCTTCTATAATAAATTATGTTTTGAAACATGAATCACAAAGACGCAAGCTATGGTTAAACTAAATGTTTCTCACGCCTGCAGGGGAATGGAGAGTAAGAGAAATTACATTTTAACATATGATAAATATATACAGCTCAACCCCGTTATAACACGATCCGTTACAACGCGATCCGTTACAACGTGAATCCGCTTATAACGCGATGCAAGCGTGGCTCCCAATTTTCGTGTTTATGAATACTTTACAACACGATTATTGGTATCTTAAATACTTTATTGTACAATGCATACAATTGTACATTATTTCTAACGCGATCCGCTTATAACGCGATGTGATTCTTTGGACCCCAAGTACAGCGTTATAAGGGGGTTGAGTTGTATATATGAACTCAAATGAGTATTAATAAGATCTAGCCTGGGTCCCCCTCTGGGCGCCACATGTCCCCCTTACCTCCCGATCCGCTGCAGAGGGGCGCAGGTACATCCGGCAGGTGCCGGTAGGAGCGGGGAGGTTCGGCAGGCGACTCAGTTGCCGGAGGCTCTCGGCGGGTCCCGTATCAGGGCGCCGCCATGACAGTTATGGGTGCGCATATGCAGCCGTTGTGCACATGCGCAGAGGACCCTCCTAGCAGCGGTCATTAGAGATACAGGGCTCCGCGGGGACTACAAGCCCCACAATGCACCGGGTCAGCTAGTCAGGTGACGGTACAGAGCTATTAGGGCTGCAGTATTCTCGGAGCAGCAATTAGATACATTTGGCGCATCTGCACCATGCTAGGCAGTCGGAGCTGGGATAAGGAAAGGCTAGGGTGTGTGTGCAGGGTGTCTGTGGCCTCTGCACTAGGCCAGAGACCCCCATGGGCCCCAGCTAGGCCCCGACTCCCCTAAGCTTGTGGTTGCTGCAGGGACAGGCCCATTAGATAGAGTTACTGCCCCTGTAGTGCCAAGTGTGAGGGACACAGCCAGGACGCAGCGGCGAACTGGCAATCCGGTGGTCTGGGACCAGAAAACCCCATAAATATGACACTCTCTTCATGGTGGGACCCTCCAGCTGGGCACCACCCCACATGGCGGTGGACTCATCGCTGCCGATGAAGGCGTTGGACCAGACGGCCCTTTTATCTTCAGTCGCCGCTACCAGTTGCTGGAGTACCCAGCAGGTATCACACCTACAAGTGCACCAAATTTAACACACGGTTGTGGGCAGCGCTGTCACACACACTTTGGTTGGTTTGACTCTTGTGGACAACAGGGTGGTTGGGTGCCCAGGGGCACCTCAGTACTTTGGGGAAATATCATATCCAAGTGTGGACACTGTGCTGGAGGGCACTGTGGGGTTATAGGCATGCATGGTCTATTTGGTGTGGGTGGTATATTGTTCTTCCTTTTTCATATGCATGCAGTAAACTGTTATCTATATAATTGTGTGTGTTATTGCATTGATTCCTGTGACGGGGTTATCCAACATTGTAGGATCCCGCACAGGTGGAGGCGCTCCCACCAGATGGATCAGGTTTACCCCAGGCTCCCAGCAGAGGAAGTTCAGCCTCCTGTGAGCCACATGTAATGCATCACACACACAGTAGCCGCCATATCTCCCATAGGGTGGGGGAAACTGCACTAAAAAAATATATAATGTAAATAATGTTAATGAGTAAAATACTATGTAACGCTTGTTCGTGTCTGGTCTGACCCACCCAATCTTACATTGGCCCCTGTGGTCCAGCCCCGTTACATGTCTGTGTATGGTGGTGCCCCTGTAGGCAACCGGACTCCTGAGTTTCCCGCATGATGGTATTCGGGGATGTCAAGCCAGACAGGTATCTGAGGTAGTGGGTGCGAGTCTTACTTACATCACGTGCAGTGCCTCCACCTCATCAGGATCTATGCGTATGCAGGTACAGTAGATGGTCCTGATGAGGAACTCCTTCTTGGTGGTGAGGGCCCCAGGAGAGTAATTGCAGACTCACACCATGGGGTTCTCTTTGCGCAAGCCATTTTTATTGTGCGTGGTGATAAGGGCCAGCTGCCCCTCACAGTCATGGTCTCAGCCGCACATTTTCCGTGATTCCCTTTAAAAGGTATGCCCTCCCAATGGAGTGGGATTCCCTCTCCCCGCAGGGAGATCACCCCTGTGCCAGGTCCCTGGACACAGTTGGCCTTCTCTGGCTCGATTTAAAATGGTGCCACTAGTTACTGCACTAGTGGGCACCCTTGAACTTGCTGCTTCACCTTGTAACATCAACCCGCAGCAACCACACGCACTAACTTTAGGCAGTGCAGTGCCTTATATACCTCAGGAAGCAGGCACATCTCTGATGTCACTAACTAAGGACTTAGAGCATCTAGCCACTCCCATCCATACATAGGGCACCTCACCAGGGTGTGAGGGCAAACCTCCATGATTACTGCTGGCATTCCTGTAACTTACCAGGTTTTACTACCAGCAGGAGAGATGATTGTAGACATTGTTATGCATGGCTACAACTATAATACACCCCAACAGCTATATAGGGATAGTGATAAGTGAATGAATTCAAGGGAGTGAAGATAATTAGACTAAATATAAAGTGCAGTGGCTAAAACATACAAGACCAACACAACAAATAACAAAAATAAACCCTTCCGAAAATAAAGTCCTAAGGAACAAATAGCTCAATATGATCTGGTTCTGCTGATTGGCCAGCGAAGCCGGAACAAAGAAAAAGCAGCCAAATAAATATAAAATTAAACCAACAACAAGTGCACTGTAAAGAAAATAAAATAGGGGTCCAGGCTGCTTTCCAGGGATGAACCACATCCAGTCAGAGAGACGTAAAAAGAAAACGGAAAGCGCGCGCCCCATAGCATAAAAAGGTACATTTAATGAATGGAAGGGAGGGGGGGCAGGCACACTTACAACAGTAAGTAATTAAAACAGCATTTATGAATGTAATATCACCAGCAGCATGTCTGCTCCGGAATCGCTGTCCTCAGATGGTAAACTCACACCGTGAGCAAAGGCTCCAATCAGCTGGGCACTTGATCCGGAGGTGGCATGATGCAGCCCGAGTCCTGCTACAAGCTGCCTGCTGGAAACCCTCGCGGTCTTGACAAACACTCTGAATCTGATCAGATCAGACCTCACCAGACTCCTGCGTGATGATGTAGTGTCACGTAGTATCACGTCCTGACGCGTTTCGTCACCTGGTTGTAAATTAATATTTAAAAGAGTTAAACAGTATAGTAGATTTTATATAATAAGACAAGTAGTGGAACGTTGTGTTGCTAATTACCATCACACCCACTTTCCATCCCTATTTTGTAAGGTGTGCTTAGGTCGATCCCCAAGTTATGTGCCGTCCTTAGGCAAGCCCCAATAAGGACCTCCCCTCCCCCCAACAAAAAAAAAATCCACCCCCCAAAAAAATGTTCCTCTTAGCTAGGAATCAGATGGTCTTAAGACCTGAGCCGCATACATTTCAACTCCTGAGACCCACTGCTGTCTGAGAAACTTACCTCCTTTGGGGGTACCAGTTTCTCCTGCTCAGGTTTCGCTGTCACATGGGCCAATAGGAAGCCCTGACTTCATAGGCGGCTTCCTATTGGCCCATGTGACCTGGGCTTTAAACATGAGCAGGAGATGCCAGCATTCCCTAAGGTCTCGGCTATAGTGGAAGCACCTGCTTCCGCGCGCCTCTGTGCAGCGCACGCTCGCCTCCAGCAGGAGATATTTCCTGTCCTGCAGGCAGGGGTGACATGGAGGTGTGTCGGGGGAAGGGGAGGGGCGCGGCCATGACATCATGGAGCTGGTTTGCCCTTATTGGGCGAACCACTCACGTGATCCGGCCGCCGCACGGGAAATACAAACTTGTTTGTCCTGGGCCCTGGTAATCCTCTGGATGAGCCTGCAGGGTTTACATTTAACGGCTTAAAAAGGTACTGCAAGTTATAAGTTCTTGGCATGGAAAAGAGGAAGAAAAAACTGGATATAACAAAAACGACAAGTGGTCTGGCTTTAAAAATAAAGGACGGTACTGGCACAGAGAACACATTACAGTGGATCCTGACAAGAAAATACTAGTCATCTGGCCCCAACCATTATGTAAAAAACAAAAGTCTGGCTTTTACTGCATGGTACAAAATAGCTAAAAGTGGCATGCCCACTGGATGTTTATTTCCATGTCACTTCCCAGAATGCTTGTCTGCAGCTTTGGCATGGTATGACATCTTATAATAGAGTGAATGAAGCAGGTTTGGTGATGACATGCTGTATGAATTTAGAAATATATCAAGGAGGATGCACTTACAAAAACAATGTTATCCTGCCATGGGTGCACATCCCTCCAATCTACAGGAGGAGTAGATCTAGTGAAAAGAAAATAATTAGACGGCATTCTTCTGGTCTTGTGTCAAAAACAACAGTGAATGTACTGTATTGATATTTATCCAAAAATAGGACTGAAACATTGATCTAATCTGATTCTTTAAATACATTTTTGTTTTGACATTAGACCAGTGGAGTTGCGTCCAGTTTAATGCTGTATGAGTTAACATAACACAGGACTGATAACACAGAACTTCCAACTTGATTATGTCTCCAGACACTACACAATCACTATTTAGGTTATTATATGAATCTGTCCTTTATACAGTACAGGCATACCCCGCTTTAAGTACACTCACTTTAAGTACACTCGCGAGTAAGTACATATCACCTAATAGGCAAACGGCAGCTCACGCATGCGCCTGTCAGCACGTCCTGAACAGCAATACTGGCTCCCTACCTGTACCAAAGCTGTGCGCAAGCAGGGAGACTATAGAGCCTGTTACACATGCGTTATTTACATCAGTTATGCACGTATATGACAATTGCAGTACAGTACATGCATCGATGAGTGGGAAAAGGTAGTGCTTCACTTTAAGTACATTTTCACTTTACATACATGCTCCGGTCCCATTGCGTACGTTAATGCGGGGTATGCCTGTATGTAACCCTTCTTGCTTGTCTCTAAAGGAGTTTACATCGAGTTGGATATATACATGCCATTGCTCAGTCTCATACCAGTTCAGGGTGCTTGGTCCATGCAGGCTGGGCGTGGATATGCAGATAGAAACATTTTGGGCGCCAGAAATTGTTATAATACAAACAAGAACTTTATTCACAGCCGTTCATAATGCTCGCCATGGAACAGACAGACTTCACTTCAGGCATTAACTGGTGTAAAACAATATGGTTACTCTGTGCTTCTTCCCCTAGTAGCTCTCAATCCTTACTCTGAGAATTATGCTGGGGCCATGGTGCTGCAGACAGCCGCACGCTAAGCGAACAGACTGCCTTAAGGCAGCATTCGCATCCATGCAGCGTGCGGAGGTTGCGCAAGAAATCAGTTCAAACTGATTTCTTGGCGCGACAGGACGGTCACGTGAGCGGTTCACCCAATGAGGGCGAACCAGCTCCGTGACGCCCCTCGGCACGCCTCCAGAGCATGCCCCCCATGGCACCTTGACCATGGCCAGGGAAAGCATCCGCTTTCCCATAGCCTCCACGCGCCTCCACACGGGCGAAGGCACCATGGCCCGGGCCTTACATATCAAGCACATGCTTACTCCTCTTCTGGCCAGAGAACAATCTTGGGCCATTACTACAGGCTCTAACTACATAGCCCCTGTCTGTGTTTAATGTTCTGTCTCTGGTTTTAAATATATATTGCCATGCTCAGTAGCACTCCTCTGTGACACTCATATGCTTATATATATGTTGTGGTTATTTTGGGGGTTCAATAGGAGCTTGTTAGGTGTCCAGTATGTCTAACTACATAGGGCACGTTCTTTAACTAAAAACAATAAATGGTGACAGGACATCCTTAATACACATAATTATACACACAAGCTTATTTACGGAACTCACAGTGAGGCTTCATTTTAAACTCTCAGGAACCTATTTCTAGAACATCGGGTTGAGATATATATATACAGTATCCTATTTCACAATAGAAGGAGATGAAGGAGAGGCTCAGTGAGTAAAGACGCTGACTCTGTAAACAATGACACAGAGTTTGAATTAGCCTGGTTCAAATCCTGGTGTCAGCTCCTTGTGACCTTCGGCGAGTCACTTTATCTACCTGTGCCTCAGGCACAAAAAAACATAGATTCTAAGCTCATCTGGGCAGGGACTTTGTCTGTAAAAATCCTATATGCTCCGTACCGCGTGATATACTGTTATTGTGAAGCACTTTGTCCCAATGGGAGAAAAGCACTATATGTAGGGTGACCAGATTTTGAAAATGAAAAACCGGGACACATTATTTTTTTTACATAACAGTTTATTTATTGTAGTACACTTATACTTTACTACCATTAGTCCTTGTTACGTGTGTGTGGGTGTGTGTGTGTCCCCTCTCTTCCGCGCCCCCCCTAATCACCAATTACCCGCCCTCCGGCGTCATGACGTCACGTTGCCATAGCAACGTGACGTCACATGACCATGACGCCGCGTTGCCATGGCGACGCAAGAAGGAAGCCACCGGAGTCACGGGTAAGAATGGTTTACAGAGGCCCTGCAGCTCCCCCGGCACTTAATTTAAGTGCCTTCGGGAAGCGCGCGGGGCCTCTGTAAATCCCGCGCCCCCCCACCGGCAGTCTCGTGACCCCCCTGGGGGTTGCGCCCCACACTTTGTGCACCGCTGCATTAACCAGTGTCCGGATGCCCCCTCTTCACAATTTCTATAGAAGCAATCCCGCCTGGTATCTTACCTGATCCGCAGTCCCTCAAGGTACTATACTGGAGGGGAGCTGTTCCCTACCTGTCTTCCGATGTCTCCCGCATGAAACTTGAGTCAGATCTGGAAGGAAGCAGGGTAGGTTACTTCGGTGTAGGTATACGGCAGTTAAGATAACACATAGAGGGAGAGGGAGACAGGGAGGGAGAGGGAGACAGGGAGGGAGAGGGGGACAGGGAGGGAGAGGGAGACAGGGAGGGAGAGGGAGACAGAGAGACAGGGAGGGAGAGGGAGACAGGGAGGGAGAGGGAGACAGAGAGACAGGGAGGGAGGGAGAGAGACAGGGAGGGAGGGAGAGAGACAGGGAGGGAGGGAGAGAGACAGGGAGGGAGGGAGACAGGGAGGGATAGGGAGACAGGGAGGGAGAGGGCGACAGGGAGGGAGAGGGAGACAGAGAGACAGGGAGGGAGAGGGAGACAGAGAGACAGGGAGGGAGAGGGAGACAGGGAGGGAGGGAGAGAGACAGGGAGGTAGAGGGAGGGAGAGGGACAGGGAGGGAGGGAGACAGGGAGGGAGAGGGAGACAGGGAGGGAGACAGGGAGGGAGAGGGCGACAGGGAGGGAGAGGGCGACAGGGAGGGAGAGAGAGAGGGAGATAGAGAGGGTGAGGGAGACAGAGAGGGTGAGGGAGAGAGAGGGAGACAGAGGGTGAGGGAGAGAGAGGGAGACAGAGAGGGTGAGGGAGAGAGAGGGAGACAGAGACAGAGAGGTGAGGGAGACAGAGAGGGTAAGGGAGACAGAGAGGGTGAGGGAGAGAGAGGGTGAGGGAGAGAGAGGGAGACAGGGAGGGTGAGGGAGACAGAGAGGGTGAGGGAGACAGAGAGGGTGAGGGAGACAGAGAGGGTGAGGGAGACAGAGAGGGTGAGGGAGACAGAGAGGGTGAGGGAGACCGACAGGGAGTGTGAGGGAGACTGACAGGGAGTGTGAGGGAGACCGACAGGGAGTATGAGGGAGACAGAGAGGGAGACACACACACACTGACACACACACTGATACACCCCCACCCCCACTGACACACACACACCCACTGACACACACACACACACACACCCACTGACACACACACACACCCACTGACACACACACACAACCCCACTGACACACACACACCCACTGACACACACACACCACACTGACACCCACACCCACTTACACCCACACCCACTGACACCCACACCCACTGACACCCACACCCACTGACACCCACACCCACTGACACACACTCCCACTGACACACACTCCCACTGATACACACACTCCCACTGATACACACACTCCCACTGATACACACACTCCCACTGATACACACACACAAACACACACTGATACACCCCGCCTCCCCCTGCACCGCCTGCCAGCGACGGAAGTCACTGCTCGCCGAGCCCGTGGACCGGACGGGGGGAGAACCCACCCACCAGACCTGGCTCCGCTCTCTCCCACCTATCGGGGATAAGGCCGCGCGCCTGGGCAGAAGCAGGGAGTTCCCCAACTGTCCCCTCGAGCCATCCGCGCTCCCGCCAACCCTGCTCCCCCCCCCCGCGCCTACCTCTCGCCCGGGCAGCAGCAGCAGCAGCCATAGGGAACAGAGGCAGAGGGGGAGAAACGCCAAACAGCCAACGGCTGTCCCTGCTCCTACCTCCCTGCCCGCGCGGGCCGCGGGAGGAAGCGGAGAAAGCCCCGCCCCCGGAATCCTCCAGCCAATCACCTGCATCCCGGCATATTAGAAGCCCCACCCCCTGAAATTCAAAAAAATACTCACCGGCCGGGCTGCCGCATCCTCGCACCGCGCACCGACACCGCGCACCAACACCGCATCTACAGTATAAAACGGGACCAGGGAGAAAAACCGGGACATTGCCGGGACGGAGCGGCAGCCGGTACAGCACAGAAAAAAACGGTACTGTCCCGGCAAAACCGGGACGCCTGGTCACCCTAACTATATGGAATAAAGTTATTATTATTATAATGACATCACTGGTCAAAAAAATCATACAAAGAAGTGGCTATCACTTTCTGCATAGAGAATGATGGGGAGTAGCCTGGGGAGTAGCCTGAGTGACCCACACAAAAAAAATGGAAATAAATGGTGGCACTAAATAAATGTTAGTTGATCTCAGGAAACTTGGAGCACAGCTTACATCTATAGGAAAATAATGGCAAAGATACTTCAGGGTGTTACACCATAAGATATTTATCAAGGCATAAGAAGTGTGCTTATTACTAGCTATTGAGGCCATAATAGAGCACCATACAGTTGCTTTGATTTATTTTGCACTAAATAAATGGATGCTGATGGTGGAAAGGAAAATAAAAAAATAAATTAAGAATTAAAAAAATGATTATTAGTAAATATAAGAGAAAATTAAATGACAATATAATACAATATAAATTAATAAAAGACAGAACTAAAAAGGAGAAAAATCAAACTATAAATGAGAATGTATATAAAAGTGATGAACACATAATTCGATTTACAAGTAAGTGAAAAAGATAGCTAGAGGTGACCATGGAAAAATCTAAATAGCTCTAAATAGCCTTACCGACAACAACGACATTGTGATCAGACAGGCTGATAAGGGGGTGGGATTGTTATGCAAGACAAAATAGAGTATTGTATTGTATGTCTTTATTGATATAGCGCCATTAATGTACATAGCGCTTCACAGTAGTAATACATGTGGTAATCAAATAATTAACAGATAATATAAATAACAGGTCATGGGAATAAGTGCTTCAGACATAAAAGTAACATTAAGGAAGAGGAGTCCCTGCCCCGAGGAGCTGACAGTCTAATTGTTAGGTAGGGAGAACGTACAGAGACAGTAGGAGGGAGTTCTGGTAAGTGCGTCTGCAGGGGGCCAAGCTTTATGTATCATGTGTTCAGAATATCCACAGTGCTATTCATATGCTTCTTTAAGCAAGTGTGTCTTAAGGTGGGTCTTAAAGGTGGATAGAGAGGGTGCTAGTCGGGTACTGAGGGGAAGGGCATTCCAGAGGTGTGGGGCAGACAGTGAAAAAGGTTTAAGGCGGGAGAGGGCTTTAGATATAAAGGGGGTAGAAAGAAGACTTCCTTGAGAAGAATGCAAGAGTCTGGATGGTGCATAACGAGAAATTAGGGCTGAGATGTAAGGAGGGGCAGAAGAGTGTAAAGCTTTAAAAGTGAGTAGAAGAATGGAGTGTGAGATGCGGGATTTGATCGGAAGCCAGGAGAGGGATTTCATGAGGGGAGATGCTGAGACAAATCTAGGAAAGAGTAGAGTGATTCTGGCAGCAGCGTTTAGGATAGATTGTAGGGGACAGGGGGTGCCCAATGCTAAATCCCACTGGCAAAACATATATGATGAAAAGTATAAAGTAAAATACTTCAATAATAATATTAAATACTTGGTTATTTAGTTAACCCTTTGGCCAAAGCGTCATAAGCCTGCATACCAACGCCAAGGTATAACCAAATTAATGCAGGTCCTACACTACACTACACTGTGAACCCTTCCTTTTACCTCTGTAAGAGGGGAAGAACCATTATAGGTCTTGTTCCTGCAGCAAATGAAATGACCTCCCAAGTTAAAAAGGTGAAGGAGGAGGAGTGAGCTCTGGGGGGAGGTGCCACCAGCCTCCAAATTGACTGCTACCAGTCAGACATTGATAAACACACATTCCCAGCTAGCTCAAACTCCCACACCCACCACATGATGAATATATATTTATGTCAACCAGAGAGCTACTGAGCGTGGCAATTGTATATAACAAGAGACAGGGGGTTCCCA
The DNA here is from genome assembly GCF_040206685.1 of Ascaphus truei. Taxonomy (NCBI): domain Eukaryota; kingdom Metazoa; phylum Chordata; class Amphibia; order Anura; family Ascaphidae; genus Ascaphus; species Ascaphus truei. Next base: position 110,313,589 of record NC_134488.1, on the reverse strand, counting down.
ATGCTACATCCCATTGACAAAACGTATATGATAAAAAGTATAAAGTAAAATACTTCAATAATAATAATAATATTAAATACTTGGTTATTTAGTTAGCCCTCTATATATGTTTTGTCAATGGGATGTAGCATTGTAGCTCCCACAGTGTGCCGGCACCATCATAAGCCAACATACCCAGGGTTGGTGGCTACTACACCACACAGCGTTATTTAGGGATTGTGTAATAACCTGTATACTGTGTGTAGTGAGCCTTATTTGAGGCCCGCAAGATACTGTACTAGAGTCAGTAAGGTATAAGCAAACTAATTGTATCACCCATATCGTGTTTGTATTCTTCCTGCTATCTGACCGTAGGCAATGTGTGGCCCAGTAAGTAATTGACAGGGACTCTGACCCCAGCCTCAGCTGTAGACATAAGTCTGAGAGCTAAAAGTACTGGGATTACACATTAAATAAGCAGCACATATTGACTCTACATGCAGGGCTGTAGCTCCCTGCAGCACCACAGAGACTCTCCACTCTGGGAGTGATGTACAGTCACTCCGACATCACCAGGGCAACGAATACCGGCAGTGCCGACCACGTCAGGGACATGGACCGCATGGAGCAGGACGCTGTGCTACCTAGAGGACAGTCAGACACTGTGGGTCCCTCCCTCTGGGGTAACTCATATCACCTCTATATGTTAAAGATTCTTTCTTGTAATTGCAACTACGATTGATGCTACTGTGTAATTGTGTGTATATATATATATATATATATATATATATATATATATATATATATATATATATATACTGAGTTAAGTTATGGTGAGTAAAAAAAGTGACAAAAACCCTCCACAGGAAAGCAAATATGCAAATATAGCTGTATGCTCATCTGCATTTCTTAGGCAGGTCTATATTTGCATATATATATATATATATATATATATATATATATATATATATATATATATATATATATATACACACACAAACACGTTATCTTCATCATTAAAAAGATTTTACTTAATCAGGTGCTTGTGTGCTCTTCTGCTCCTCTCTCCCTGGAAGTGGTTACATGGTTTTGGCCTCCCAGTGGCCATGGTAAGGTATTAGCAATGCCGATAGCCTTGCGGCAGGGTTTGCACTAACCTTTGGAGAGTATGGTGTTACGTGCCCAGTGGCCAATGTAGGCAACAGCTGGCATGATACAGTTGCTTTAAAACTTGATGTTTAAACGGTTAATTTATGTTAATGTCACCGCCAAGTTTGTGTGATTTATTTAATACATGTTGTGGCCATTTTACATCCAAACTGGTGTCAGGATATTATTGGGAGTTGGGTAAAATGGTTTGGGCAGCGGGCAAACTGGAGGAATCTGGAAGTCACGTTCGTCCTTGGCGATTTACCTTTCACTTACACTGAAGAAATGTAAATCCCTAATTGAAACCTTATTATATTGTGCTTTTAACACCTGCTAAATGTCATGGATTTCCCACTGTGCCTACATCTCAGTAGCCTTGTACTTCAGATGAAAATATTGAAGCAGCTAATTCAGTAAAATGATTTTTTTCCCCCCTTCAAACATCAGCATCACTTCAAAACATGCTCTTATTCCTTTCATTGCTCAGTGGTAATGGCACATATCGATCTGCAATGCAGGCCCCTTTAGCATTGAAGGAACTCAAATATTTTTTTTATTCTTTTGCCTGTATGGTGTCAAAGCTGAATACAATGTTTGGATACAAAATCCCACTAGAGATAATGTATTCGTAATTGTCTAGAGAAAGGGCTTGAGAATTAACCCCTTTGTTTCCATGGAGACCAGCAATTGTGTGGGTTAGTAAAAAAAGAAAATAACTCTGAAGCTCCAACAATCACCTACAAAAGACGCAGAATTTGATACAACCCATGACTTCCCAATGCCTCAATTCAAGGAGGTCCTCCCCATATTCCAAAACCCAAATAAAACATATACGACATGAATGAAAACTGGTTGCAGCTTTATTTACATAATACAGTACACATTTACATACCCAGAAAAGTTGCTCCGTTGGCTAATACCATAAGGCCAGTGGGATACCCCTGCTTGTGCCTCCATTTGCCAATAGCCGCCCAAGCCACTTTGTTAAAACACACACAAAAACTGGAAGGACACGTTCATACCATCCACCCAAGCTGGGTATGAAACCACCTCCCTCCATTATTAATTATTGGAGGTACAGTACACTACACATCCACACAACTCCAACAGGGTCTCTTCCCCACATAACACCTTCACGCCACCATTTAAACCTTTAAATTGCTTTGGTGGCTGCTACCAGACATTCTCCAGGCCCGTCTAAGATCCAGATTAAAAATACTGTTTCCTATGTCCGAGATATGCACATCATCCTTCCCAAACAGACCCAATGGCTCATCTTCCAAGTCCAGGTGCCTCAATGCCAAACCCCATCCAAATCCTTTACGAACTCAGTCATAGCCTTGTTCCCCTATTTCCTAGACCTCTCAATAGCCTGGCCACCCCTGGTCCCTTTGCACACCTCCAAATGGACAAGAAAAGGATCGCCCAGACCCCCAGCAACTGAACTACATCCCGCTGTTTCCTCTTGATTAAGTCTAAAGATGATATTGTTGTCAAATCATTGCCTCCAAAGTGTAACAACAAGATACCCACGGACCCATAAACATGTCTCTGCCACCTAATCTCAGGTAATATCTACAATTCCCTGATACACCTTTTTCCAAAGCCTATATTTACCTAATCCCCCCTACTGCTTGCTCCCTGGCCTCATGTCCACTCTTCTTGCTGCTCAGTGAACGTAGGAGTCCCCACATATCCTGACCTCAATCTGGGAAACACCTAAACAAACACAAATACAAAACACTAATGTATGCAGGGCCTCACTTAACTCCTAAACCTTGTAGAAGACCACCTACCCACATGCATTATGCATCCTCACTCATACCCAACCATTCTACCTCTGATGCTGCCCCGATAAGAAAAGAGTGAGCACTTACCCCAAGTCTCCCATTCCCAGCTTGCCCACACATCACTTAAGAACCATGGCAAACTGAAAATGTTAAAAAGAGTTTCATCCTCATGAATTAGAAAAGGACCACCATCTCTCAGCCTGACTCCCCAATAGACCCCCACCCCCCCCGAACAGAACCTGACAAATAACACTCCCACTCAATATCCCCCACAGAAACTCATCGACCCTTACCCGGCTGGTCTGTTTTTTACCACCTGATAAGAAAACTGAAATGCTGCTCCCACATGACAACATCCTTGCTCCTGAGCCCCCCAGTCCCCTTTCTAGAAGCACAAACCAACTCACTAACCCTCAGCACCCCAAAAAGGGCCAAGGAGACATGTCAGCTGTGCATGGCACTTTATCGTCCTCCCTCATCGCATGCCTCCTCTAACCTGCAAAAAAGGGAAATCCTTAGACCAGTCCCATAAGCTTAGCAGCTTCATAAAGAAAGATAGGCCAGCTAATAACCTTTCCATGAAGCCGCTGACAACCCCCATTCATTTTCATTATACTAAACTCCACCAACAGATCCCTTCCTTGGGTACCTCCTTGCTTAACCCCCCTAACTGATGATATAAAATGCAGTCACTCCTCCCAGGACTGAATATAAGCTGTCCATGTACCTGGAGCCAAAGATCCCAGCACCAAATCCATCAGTCCTAAAGCGCCAAGATTCACCACACCTCCAGTGCCAACATCCACTGGAATGAGCGACAAGAATACCCTTCGGTCACCAGATCCAGGAATTCTGCAAAGTGGAAGCCAGTCAATGAACCTGCAAACTTAGGGTGCGGCCACGCTGCCGCGACGCGCGCTCATGCTTGGCACTTGGTACGCTCACTGAAATGTTATCAAATGAGCATGGCCATGCTGACATTTTGTGCGAGCACACACGCGCGCGTACGTTGGGCAATTTGCTCAGCACTTGGGGAGACATGGAAAAGTGATTTCCAAGCACTCAGAAGAGTCACATGAGTATTACAGAGTATTATTCCCCAGTTCTATAGATTAAGAAATAAAGTGTAGTACACCATTCGGATAGATTTGATAAAATAAAATTTATGTTGATATTGTTGCCTGACTACTTGAACTTTATTGTTATTGCTATACAGCAGGGCCCCGGGTATATGGCGGGTTCCGTTCCAGAGGCCCGCCGTATATTGAAAATCGGCGGAAAGCAGATCCGGCGATTTTCACTTCTGCGCATGCGCAAACCGGCATTTTTGCCGTTCTGCGCATGTGCAACCTATGGTATGCGCGTGCAACCTGCGGTCTGCGCATGCGCGCTGGGCGCACCCGCCTATTCTGCGCATGCGCGATTTACAAACCAACATGGCGGCCCCCTTCTCGGTGCCGCCGTATCAGCGGATCGCCGAGAAGTGAAGCGCCGAGAAGCGGGGCCCTGCTTTATATATTTATATACTTATTGCCACACACCCGATCCAGCCAATGACACACCCCCTCCCTTAAACGCCACGCCCCCCGCTCGCACTCGCAAATTGCAGAAGGACAGCCTAGCGCTCATGCTTAGAGAGTTGGTGATGTGGCTGTAGCCTTATTCTCAGCCCCCAGCACATGCTTCACTTTGAAACAGATATTAAAATTCAAACATCGTAGCACAAAAGCCCTAAGGAGCCTAACTTCTGCAATGGAAGAAACTTAGGGGCCTATTTAGGTAGCTTCGATAAGATCAATGCCATTTCGATTGGTTTGGCATGTTGTTACCCATGATATGAAATTTGTATAAAAACGGTATTCAATAAGATTTTTCGCTTGGTAGATACCTTTTCGTACAAAAATACCATACCCATTGAGTTTGCAATTGCTTTTTCAGAGATCTTTCTGTGCGATTTCCCTCCAGTCTGCAAGAGCTGCATCTCCCTGCACAGGCGATCGTGCTGTTTTTAATTTAAATGACATAGTATTGAAACAGGGGGTCTCTGGACCTGAACTGTATTCATTTCAGGTCCAGGGACCCCCAGCTGCCGAAAGTACAGGTCTCTGTATTGGGTGCCGGTTTCACTGGCAAGTTTAAATGTCCCGGTCACAAGACACGGGAGACTTTAACTTGCCAGAGATTCCGGCATCCCATACAGAGGCCTGTACCTCGAGAAGCAGGGAGTCCCCGGTGACCTTATATTTGACTGACAAATAATTCATCCACCAATCAAATTGGTGGATATACCATGTGACCAGGTGTCAGGTGTGGCAGAGAATCACTTCTCTACCAAACTTGATAGAATCACATGGTACATTCACCAATCCGATTGGTGGATGTAAGATGTGATGCCTTTCCTTTTTTGGAGTGATGTGACGTTACCTTTATGCAAGTGAAGCCACCCAATCAGGTCCCATATGCTTCCCTCCCTTTAAGGTGACGTCATATCACCTAAAAAAGAGAAGGCATCACATTGAACATCCACCAATCGGATCAGTGGATGTACCATGTGATTCCATAAAGTTTGGTAGAGAAGTCATTCTCTGCCAAACCTGATGCCTGGACACATAGTACATCCACCAATCTGATTTGTGGATGTATCATTTGTCACTCAAATGTCATGTCACAGGCCTTATATAAGGTCTGTCCCATTTCATTTGACAGGAAAAAGACAGCGCGTCAACATCTCCGGAATCTGTTCAAGAACAGAAAGAAGAAAAGAAAGAAGAATATAAGAAAATATATTATATAATAATAATATTTACTTGGTTATTTAGTTAAACCCTTTGGCTAAAGCATCATAAGCCTGCATACAACGTCAAGGTATAACCAAAATAAATGCAGGTCCTACACTACACTGTGAATCCTTCCTTTTACCTCTGTATGAGGGGAAAGAACCATAGTAGATCCTGTTCTTTGCAGCAAAGTGAAAAGACCTCCCAAGTTAAAAAGGTGAGGAGGACTGAGCTCTGGGGGGAGGTGCCGCCTACCGTTACCAGTCAGAAATTGATTAACACACACATTCCCAGCTAGCTCAAACGTGGTATGCAGGCTTATGACGCTTTGGCCAAAGGGTTTAACTAAATAACCAAGTAAATATTATTATTATTGAAGTATTTAAACTTTACACTTATTACTTTATATGTTTTGTCAATTGGATGTAGCATTGGGCACCACTGTCTTTTGTTGTATACATTTGCCACGCCCAGTAGCACTCTTTTTGACATAAATATATATTCATGATGTGGTGGGTATGGGAGTTTGAGCTAGCTGGGAATGTGTGTGTTAATCAATTTCTGACTAGTAACACTGGTCACTAAAGGGTGCTAGTAGCTATTTTGGTCCCAGAAAGAGTCAGATACTTCGTAGGTTATCTTTCACAGGAACATGATATAAAGAAGTGATTTTTAAAAATGGTTCAATATGTAACCCATGTTCCCCCCCCCCCCCCCCGGACACAGATGCTATATCTAGGGTGTGTGAGGGCTGGTTACATGTGCTTGAGTGGTGCATACCTGCTTGGAACAGGAGGGCCTGAGCTTCCCACGATGTTGTTGGGGAGACAGGACCAGGCTTCGGGGGTAGTTGCCTCATTCTTTTAGTGGTGGTGCAGCGCCTCCATCCTCTATACCTTCCCAGGGTATGGGGTAGGACACGTATAGAAGAGATTGACCCCGGTCCCAGGGTGGATGCTCCAGAATCACACAACAGTCTTTAGTAAGATCAGCAATGTCTCTCTTTATTGTGTCTAGTTCGCACACAGCAGCCTTGCAGCACACAGCCGCAACAACAACAGCAATAGCAGCAGCACACACAGAAATCCCAAGGTGTACAGCCTTTCTCCTCTCCTCTCCTTTCCTCCAAGAGGTACTCCACAGGATGGTCTGTGCGGGGCCTCAATACCCCAGTGCCCACCTCAGAGGGTCCCCTCTGGGCGGGGGTAGATCCTCCCCATCACCCCCTCATCAGGGTGAGAGGCATTGGTCCCACCGGAGCTCTGCTCACTTGCCAACTATCATAGGCCAGAGTTCTCTTTGTAGTTCTCCTGCTCCCAGGAGAGAGCTCGACCTACTTCTCTCCTCCAACTCCCAGGACAGACTTCCTAGAAGTAGACTCGGAGGAGAACTAACTGTCACTCACAGGAGCTGGCTGCTAAATAGAGTCAGCCCCACCCCTCATGATGTCAGCAGGACCTCCCCTCTGTCTCTTGCCTGCAGCAGAGTCAGGGGCCTGCATCTTTCACTCAGGGCAGGGCGTGAGGGGGGAAAACCCAGGATTACTACTGGCGCCTGCCCTTAACAGGACTTACCACAGTAGGAGAAAGATATGTATAGCCTGTGCTGTTTACAGGGGGCTACAAATATAAAAATACAAATCTGTATTATTCCTCATATGTGTAGTTCAACTCTGTCAATTGCTTGTAGCGATGACAAGTTATGCAGGAGAAAAAAATCAGAACCATCTTTCTAACCAAAATATTTGACGTTTCACAAACAACATCTCCACGTCATGTGACGTATCACAAGTGGATCTGCTTTCCATTAAATAACGTAACCATTAGCTGCAGGAACCTGAAATTTGGCTTCAATCTACTCCAACATCAGCTCTTGAACTACAGGGATAATAATCACTATGAAACAGTCTGTCTCTCTGTTGACTTGGCAAACCTACGGTTCAACCCATTCAAGTAATACAGCAAGACGTGCTATGTTTGTTTCCAGGAGTGGAGGGATTAATAATCTATTGCACAGTCCACACTTGAAATCAACCATGCATATTCTGTAAGTGAGGACCATTTTATCATCTCCATCTCTTGTCAGTACTATGCTGTCACAATTGCATCTGTTATATCCCTTCTCCTTACACTTTAACTCCATCCTGTGGATTCGAATTGTGTTGCAGCTCTTGCTAAAAATTGATTTCTTTCTTAACCTTTACACCCAACCAGTTTGTCAAACTCCTTGGTACTACTCTGACATGTAATATAGAACAGTTTGGAGCATCTGCCGTGACATTATGTTGGGACTAAATGTAACTAATTTAATACTAAACACTTAAACCTCCAGTGTGGACACAACCAAATGTGGTGTCCGTTCAACTCCAGTAATGTATGTGAGGCGGTGCACTAGGGGAATAATATGCATAGAACATTTAGGGCAATCAACCCTCACAGAGGAGGGAATGATAGTCCAAGAAAGCCCCCAATTGTATGCACTTGAATCATTCACTGTAGTGTTCTAGTGATGGGGGATAATGCCCACTTCCATATCCGATGGAGAGTATAATCAAGTTATATACTACAATGCTGGGGTGCGCACAATTTTCCCTGTGTGCACCCCTGCCTGCTCTCCTCTGCGGCTTGTGGCGTCATGTTGCCATGTGACCCTGCAGCGTCATTTGATGCTGGGTTACCATGATGATGCGTCGCTGAAAGGTAAGTGTGTTATAGAGGCCTCGCGCTGTACCCCGACATTTCATCTCAATGCCTTGGGGGAGAGTGTGGGACATCTATAATTGCCCTGCCCCCCCTGGGGGTCACGCCCCCCAGTTTGTACACCCTTGCTATAATGTTCAGTGAGTAGTATACAGTGAAAATTGAAATGATAGAGATCGTTAAGGTTGACATTGGGATATATAAGCGGCATAAATAAAATATTTGTTATTGGTACTGTATAACTCATTAAAATAAATGATTGCTGAAAGTTAGTCTAAATGGCAGTCCTGCAGAGTCTGTGCTATTGTTAGGAGAAACAAACAGCACAACTCTAAACAATTATCTCAATGATATATACCATATATGTTGTTACAGACAAATTGATATTGGGAGGTATTAAACCTTTATAACTATCTATCCCTATTAATCTGCAGCCAGAAAGGTCCACGGCTCTACATATACCAATAAAATAAATGCCACAAGATTGATATAGGTGCACAAATGGGGAAAGAGAAAGAAAAAGAACATAGGGTAGTATGTCCAAATAATTAGACTATTAATTGGTAAGATATGCACTCAGAGTTAGAAAGACAAATATATGCCTTTATCCAATATAAGGATCAGGAACTAAGCGCAATCTTCAATTCTATCAGGATCTCTTAGAGGTGTTGGCATCTAAGGTCAGGTCTCTGCACACTCCAGGTGGTTTGGTAACAGGATCCTCACAGTATTTCTCAGACACACAGCCTCCGTCCCAGAGGTTGACCATGTATAAGGGACAGGATAGGGAAATAATATAGTGTAAAATCGTTTAATATAAAATGTTAAATAAGAAACCTTGACAGGTATTGCACTCACATTCGATGAGTAATTAAAAGGCAGTTGAGAGTTTAAACCAGAATCTCTCACACTCTGGGCTGCTTCGATACCGGCGTCTGCATTCACTGGAACTCACTTCCGCATCACGTGATTGCGTCCAAGTCTCCCGAGATCTTCACCTACTCCGCTACTGATGCTGTAGACACCAGTTCTGCAGGACTCTCTGGACGTCAGTCTCTCACTCCTGGCACACTGAAACCATGCCCTACGCGTTTCACCATTATGGCTTCGTCAGGGGCTGAGTGAGCAGAGACCTGACCTTAAATGCAAATGAGCACACAATGTGTCACCTTTTGCTGAAATCCATTTAAATGAAACCCATATAAGCAAATGCTCTGCTGTTCACACAGCTTGTAAGCACAGGCCTCCTTTGAGCCTACAGGTAAAAGCGCACCCACACTCAGTAGCTGCCACATCTCCCATAAGGTGGGGAAAACAGAACTACACATATATATTTAGAGAGAGAGAGAGAGAGAGAGAGAGAGAGAGAGAGAGAGAGAGAGAGAGAGAGAGAGAGAGAGAGAGAGAGAGCAAAGGAAATACACAGTATATGTTTCCTCTGCAATATATAGTGTGATGCCCAGACCACGTTGTAGCATCTTTTAGTCCCAGATAAAGACAGGGAAACGTCGTACTTCTCCTATATGGGGTTTATTTACAGGGATTAAATCAAATGCTAAAAGGCCCACCGTCCCTTTAAATCAAAACAACACATAAAAATAAACACCTATTTCCTTTAGGAAAAACTGACTACCACCATAGCTTTTGCCCTTGATAACTGGATGGACAGATAAGCTGGTTCCCAAACCAAAAACATACCCTGGCATATGCCACAATGTAACACAGTCTCTGCATACAATAATAAGGGTTTTACTTATCTAAGTCCTTTTGGAACAGACGTCCCTGCTTCGGCACGGTCTCTCCTCCTTTCTTCCTAGGGGAACTCAGCCCCACGTTGATCCCAGAAAAACTCCTCTGTAGGTCTTTTTTACCAGCTTCCTCAGCTGGGGAGCATTTTCTATCTCCCCCCTTCTCTGGGGAAAACAGTCTCTCCGCATAGCAGCTTTCAGTCTGTCTTTTAAACCACTTCCTTGTTCACTCAGACCAGGCTGATTAACTCCATTAGTTAGCAGCTGCTGCTGGCTTTTCTTTGAGGAATTAACTCTCTGTGGACTGGAAAGCACACTTACTGCACTGTTCCAGCCCCTAGAGGACAGTGATGGTGTCACAATATACATTAACAATCTGTATCATTTCAATTTTCACTGTATACTCCTCACTGAACATTACTAGAACCCTACAGTACAATGGGGTCCTTTCTTGGACAATCATTACTGTCATATGTTAGGGTTGATTGTCCTAAATGTTCTATGTAAACTTCCAGTGTGGACAGATTTTCTAGAGGAAAATACTTCACAGTGGAGACATTTCCTGTACACTTGCCAGGCAGATGGTATTGTATTTTGTCAGGTATTGGTGCAATTTGTGTTTCAAAGACAAGAGCAGTCATAAAGGTTCCATGTAATAGGATGCATCTAATAGGAGTAGACTATTGATTTAACAGAAAGTGGATTTAAAATAATGGAGATCAAACATACTTAAAAATACTTCCAATAAAACACAGGTTATTTCTCTTCCCCCCATCGTATCCATCCTATCTATTCTTCCATATCAGACTTTCATTGTTCCCTTTCTTAATATAATAACCCAATAATAATAACCCAGTGGGAAAGGTATTAATTGCAGTAGTGTTCATTGACTGAGCAACTGATTGAGCCACCTGTGCTCAAGCAGGGATATCCAGAAAACCTGACCAGTTGTTGGCCCTTGAGAACTCCAGTTGGCCACCCCTGCTGTAAGCACTCCCCAAAACCTTCATTGGTACAAGTGGAGCATAACTGGAGCAAATCACCCTGATACATTGAAGCAAAGTGATGCAGAGTCAAAATGTATACAGTAACACCTGACACATACTCCCTCTTGTGAGTAATATCTTTAAAACAGGCCTGTTTCTTTGGCATGTTACTTCATGGAAACAGAAGGACAAAAGTCCAACACTGAGCCCATGTACAGATAATCTGCTGTGATGGAATATGCTTACGTATCCCCTTTGTATGCTTAGTATTCACAGCCAGGGTCTACATTAGTAATATATTTGCTGTGAGGCTTTGTACAAAAACAATGCTGCAAAACCCTACAGAGATTTTTTCATTACATTTTGCAAGTCAAGAAATCTGCAACCTTGTTGTGCTTCTCAAAATGATTAATTTCCAACGCTGTACAAAATGCTGGTGTTGTATCATTAGGTGTCATTGGATTATATTTCTACATACTAAACATATTTAGGAAATAAATATAAATAAATAAATAAAAGAAAATAATTTTAAAGATTGTATTTTAAATCAATACTTTATGATATTATAGTAGTCCACTACCTGTGATACTAATATATTATACCATATATTCTACTGTATATAGCAATAGGCAATTTATAGAAACCAACCTTACTTAGCATAGAAGAGATTCTTCGTTCAGGGATAAAAATATAATAATGTAGTTTAACAACTATTTTTTATTTTTATTTTAGAGGGGCCTGTGAATCTTTACCTTCTTTTGCATTCCCCTCCACTGCTCCGGACCTAACTAGTGTCCTTCAATAATTAATGCTTCCTCTCATTAAGACTAGAGTAAGGGTGGGCGACTCCAGATCTAAAGGGCAACCCACTCAGGGTCCCCTGAGGAAGATCCCCCTGTGGGATCGAAACGTTGGAGTTATGTGCTGTATTTAATACATTAATTTTCATTCCCCTGAGTGCTGTCTCCTTTTTGCTGCTATGCAGTAATGTATACTTTTATTATTTATATGGGACATGCACCTATTCATTATTGAATTTCTATTGGAGTGCCAGTGATTTTTTATCATATATATATATATTATTGTTTCCCCCCCCCCCTTTTTTGCAAGAGGTATTTGTCCTCTTTTTCCAACTGTAGCCATGGTTCACATATTTATTCACAGTGTTTATTCCTGAGTCAGCTTACTTCTAGTTGATTACTATATGGCAAAGGTAATTTTTCCTGTATTAAGTGGTAGACATACAGTATGCAAACACGCCCACATTTTTCTTCTATGTTTCACTGTAACTATTTTTTTAAAAGTTATAAAATTCACAAAAAAGCTTGCTAGAACTCGAGAGAGAGAGAGAGAGAGAGAGAGAGAGAGAGAGAGAGAGAGAGAGAGAGAGAGAGAGAGAGAGAGAGAGAGAGAGAGAGAGAGAGAGATACATATGCTCATTTAAATAATTTGAATATACTTTGTATATTTAAATGTGCTTATTTCCCAGGTATCTCAGTTGTGTTCACAGGTATCTTTCCTTGCGTTGTATAGATGAGTGTGGGAGATGTATACAGTAAGTAAATCTGTACTCTACTAAATAGGGTTCTCTCCATATTTGAGTGTGTGGAGACTTTTACTTGGTGAACTACTTTCAAACTTTTCAAAGGTTTAACTAAATATATATTTATTTATTTTTAGATGTGTGTGGATTATTGTCTTATACCCTAGAGAGCCAGCCGAGGACTATTTCAGTTAGGTTTCTGCTACAGAATAAGCTGAAGGTAGTGTTCTTGATTGTGTGTACAGTATATGTAAAGGGGAAGGGCAGTGGGAACAGCGCTAATGCAATTTATATAAAAATTAGTGACAATTAGGCAACTAACATAATAGAAATATACACTCAAATATTAGAGTGGAGGCAGCCAGGAAAAAATAGGTCACACACACCAATAAACACAGTAAAAACACATAAACCGGCGCCTCAAAGAAATAGAAATGATAGTCTGACCAAATATAGTCCAATATAGCTGGGATGAGTTCCAAGGAAGTATCTTCAATGTAGTCTCAAACAAACAAACATAAAAGACGACAACATAGAAGAAAAAAAGAGAAAAAGATCATAGTGCAACTAAAAACAAAAGATCACTGATAAGGTATGCAAGAAATGATAGCAGTTTAATACAATGAATAAAAATAAATATAAAAACAACAAACACTTGATTGTTGGGCAAGAGACACTTATGAAGCAATGACATCCAGTGGGGCTAAAATTAAAACCCTACTTACAGCAAGGCTGATAAATGTGAGCCTGTAGCACAATGTCACTTTTCACTCTGAAGCCTGGGAGGGAGATGGCACAGCTCTACCTCTTGAAGCTCCACACCGCTGGGAAGCACTGCTCTTGAAGCTCCACACCGCCGGAAAACACCTGGGCCCCTGACGAAGTGACTGACGTCACGAAACGCGTAGGGTGGACCTCTTTCTGACAGAGACTTTTTGGCGTTCTCCCCTGGTAGCCTGTATACCTTTCCGTCCCTAGCCTTGGCTCTGAGAGCTCCCCGGCACTCGCGTGTGTTTTCCCCTGCCCCTGCCTTTAGTGGTGACATCACTGACATCGCGAGACCTCTGGTCCGCGTGGTTTGCTTCAGTGAGTCCCCCGGCAGCACTGAGTTCAGGCTGTTGCCTGTTTTGCTTCCTGCTCAATTGCTGACTCGTGGGTGTGTGGCTAGCGGTGTTTTCCGGCGGTGTGGAGCTTCAAGAGCGGTGTTTCCCAGCGGTGTGGAGCTTCAAGAGGTAGAGCTGTGCCATCTCCCTCCCAGGCTTCAGAGTGAAAAGTGACATTGTGCTACAGGCTCACATTTATCAGCCTTGCTGTAAGTAGGGTTTTAATTTTAGCCCCACTGGATGCCATTGCTTCATAAGTGTCTCTTGCCCAACAATCATGTGTTTGTTGTTTTTATATTTATTTTTATTATTCATTATATTAAACTGTTATCATTTCTGCATACCTTATCAGTGATCTTTTGTTTTTAGTTGCACTATGATATTTTTCTCTTTTTTTCTTCTATGTTGTCGTCTTTTATGTTTGTTTGTTTGAGATTACATTGAAGATACTTCCTTGGAACTCATCCCAGCTATATTGGACTATATTCGGTCAGACTATCATTTCTATTTCTTTGAGGCGCCGGTTTATGTGTTTTTACTGTACAGTATATGTAGTTATGTATGTGTATACCCTTAATATACGTATACTGCTCCAGCAACACTTTAGCCTAGTCTGCTATGTCTTTTGTACAATAAAGACTCAGTATCCAGGTCGACGTGCTCTCTTACGTGCTCTCTTACGTGCTCTCTTACCTGCGGTTTTGAACAGAATTTTGTACACCTCTTGGACAGCGACATTTGCTTTCCTCTTCCATTGTACTTTGAGAACTATGTATTGGGAACTTATATGTAAATTAGGATAGATAAAATATTAATAATAATAATAATTAAAATAGCAATTATATTGTCATTATAGTGTCCTTTTGCACAGTGATATAAATAGAAAATAATTTTTTCAATCGTTTTGGCCCCAAACCAGAGCCTTTCACCGGGATAGAGCCATCGATATTCAATTACTGTAAATTAGGTTAGACACAGCCAAATAAATGAATCTATTTAGTGTAATTTGCTGAAAGTCGTTAGTAGTCATGAGGATGATGTTTCGGCAACGTATGGCATATATAAGAGTTTAGTAGAACCAGCCCTTAATTTGACAAACTAAAATGTTCCATTTCAAACGCTGTATGATGTTCGAGAGCCTAGAGCAGGTTAAGATATCCTGGGTGAGACACATGAATACAGAATCATTCAACGCGTGGCAGTGCAAATGACAGTAAGATTATGCGTATAAGTCATTGTATGTGCCAAAGTCACATTTCCTGGTACTTTTCAACTGCCGACGCAAAGCTGCAAAGTCTCAAATGCATTTTAATTGTATTTATGAAAAATGTCCTATTTCATTGTCACATAAAGTAAAAGGTGATTTTCAGGAACTGAACTTTCCATGTTTTACATCAAATAAAACCCTCTACTATCCACACTATTTGATGAAAATGAATGTTGAGAAGTACTAACTCATTCCAGGACTTAATGAATAAGGGACCGTGAAGGAAGTGGGAGAGAATAACGGTTATTGGCTTTTCAATTGGTCCTCGGGGCGAGAAGCCAAGAATAGTGAATGACTATATAAAGTGAAAGGCATATCCTGCACTTGGCTGATGTCATAGACAGAAATCAAGGGGTTCGAAAAGCCCGCTGGAGTGAAGCAAACATGTCAGTCGTATTGCAGGGTTGTAGTTCTGTATTTGTCCAGGATGACTGAACAAATACAGATGTGGCAAAGCTTACTGTTCACATTGCCGCGGCCTCTCGCGTCCCGACGATTACGGCTCGGCTGGATTAAATCTGCGGGGGGCCCCAATCTGGCAGCATGGACCCTCCACAGTGTGATCTCTGCAGACATTGTCCGAAGCATGGCAACCCTAGGGACAGCAAGTCTGCCTACATCTGGGATATTCTGTCATAGTCCGCTATGATGCAATAGCCTTGGCTACATATGTACAGATGTAGCAAGACTTACTGTCTTCGACGCTGCTGCCACGTGCGGTCAAGTGACCACGGTTGTTGTGGCACTGGAGGATTAATGCTGCAGGGAGGTCACATTCAGAAGCATGTACGTTTTGCAATCCAAGTGCATGATGTTGCACTTTGGGGCATTCATTTGTAGTTGCACACTCGTGTCACAGCCTTTTGAGCACCTTGCCATATTGACCCTTGGTTCCGCATGAAAAAGTACTTTTTCATCTTGCCTAACTTCGCAACATTGAGAGGGAGGGAGAGGGAAGACCTCTATTTAGTAGAATGCTTGTATACCTCCCAACACACACATCTCTGTAGTACAACACACGGAGAAACCTGGGAAATATTCAATATTACACTTTTTAAAAGTTTGATTTTCTTTGAAGTTCAAAATAAATTGGACTCAAGGCTTGGCCATCTCTATTAAGTGGATATTAGAAACTAGGATACAAGTTGTATCTGTGAGTTCAACAGACAACAGTTGATGAACCAAATGTGTGTGGATTAGCTCTCTGGACAGAGAACCAGTTGAGGACATTACAGTTGACACAGACATTTTGTGTAATTTATGTTTCTGATACAGAATGAGCTAAAGTTATTGATTGTGTGTCCAGTATATGTAGGTATATATTGGCATAAACTTAAAATATTTAATATATTTACACTGTTCCAGTAACACCTTAGTCTCCGTTTGAACTCAGTATCCTGGTTAATGCACTCTTCCTTGGCCTGTAGTTTGGCACAGTACATTAACCGGTTAGAATGTGGTTTCCTCTTCATAGTTACCTTATAGAACCATTAAATAATGTATATACAGATGCAGCCACCAGTATTAGAACACTTACCTGGGAAATTCTGGGAGATTCTGGGGCAGTCTCACAGTAAATGCCTCAACATTACCTCAACATTTCTTTGAGATTCTTAATGGCCCATAGGATTAACACAACGGGGGTCCCTGCAGTCCCATTCAAACTGAATGGGACTGCAGGGACCCCTGCTGTGTGAATCCGATGGGCCATTAAGAATCTCACAGAAATGTTGAGGCATTTACTGTGAGACTGCCCCAGAATTTCCCAGGCAAGAGTTCTAATACTGGTGGCTGTATCTGTATATCCCAAAACACTTATTTATACAACATTTGGAGACATACCTGAGACACCTTGAAAATATACTAATTTAGCCTATTTTCTCGTGTATCTCAGGTGTGTTCAAAGGTTTCTCCCGAGTTGTATAGTGTTTTCGGAGGTCAATAAGTCAATGGGTACTCTGCGAAAGAGGACTTGTCTCACTTTCTGCAAAATATCTCGTAAATGGTGATATTTTAAAACAACTTGCTAAAAATGTTGTGAACCATTGTGACAGTTTTGCACATCTATACTCTTGAACATTCTTCTAATATACAGTAAATACATTATGTAATAATTTTCTTTACCACCCTGGAGGGCAGACAAAATTATTTAGCTAGATTAGAGAACTGGCTGCGTGTTATCTGCAAAAAGGTATGCTTTCCCCCCCAGACCATTTGTAATGTCACTAATAAAGATATAAAAGAGCACAGGTCCCAGTACAGACCCATGAGATACTCCACTGGTCACCTTCCCCTCCTCTCAATGATCTCCATTTAGCACAACTCTCTGTCGCCAATTCTTCCACCAATGGTCTTACCCATTCAACCACCTTGGAATTCAGTTCCAATCATTGCAACTTGTTTATTATCCTTCTGTTTGGGACAGTGTCATAGGCCTTACTAAAATCTAAGCTAAATCCACTGTTCAACCCTGATCCATTTCCTTATAGCACTCAGTCTAAAGTATTAATTATTGAAGGTTTCTTTGACAGTCTCCACCCGGTAAATCTGTATTGCCTCTGATCTTATAGTTGCTGGACTTTATATACCTTATGAAAGAATTATGCATTTAAACAGTGTCTCCACAAATTTCCCCATCTTTTAAGAAGATGACTTCACAGCATATTAAATTTGGGTCTACGTATCTCATACCAAAATTACAAGTTTAGAAATATTTGCCTCAATGATTTTCAACCACTTGCAATACTCTTTCTGCGTAGAAGTATTAGCAATCAGAGGGGAGTTTTCTACTGTAATAAGTGTTTAGAGGAGATTAGAGTTGTAAGTGGTGAAGAAGGGGACCCAGAAAATTACACTGCAAATTAGGGTTAGGTTTAACAATGTAGATCAGAGATGAGAGGACTAAGATAGTTGTAAGTGTCTACACCAGTGGTGGCCGACTCCAGTCCTCAAGGGCCATCAACTGTTTTTCAGGATATCCCTGCTTCAGCACACATGGCTTAATCAGTGGCTCAGTCAATGACCTGTGATTAAGCAGGGATATCCTAAAATCCTGACCAGTTGGTGGCCCTTGAGGACAGGAGTCGACCACCACTGGTGTAGACAATCAGTAATGCTTCATATACCATAGCAGTACTGTACATTCAGTTTTAGAGGTTGGGTGACTAACGAAGCCAAAATGCTGCTGAAAACAGTAAGCACTTAAGGAAAGCTAAATCTGGACACTTTTCATATAGCCTTCACAATGCAGCGCATGCTGCTGCCCTTACAGTATGTAAAAATAGGAAAACAATGAAGTCATTTCAAATTGCCTATAATCGTAAAGATGTAAAGTAAACTACAAGGGAGCAACAGATCCCACTTAACAAGCAGCTGGCCATCCTCCCAGTGAATACAAAGCCCAAGAGCGAAGTCACGTGGGATACCCTGTAAAAATAGCTTCCATTTAAAGCAGAGTTAAATGTTTTTACATTCCCCAACCACATGCAATTTATTGAATATACTGTATCACAATGCACCATGCTTTGCCTTGACTGGTGCGCTCTTAAGATTTAAAGCAGTACCAATAATTGTACCGTACAGACAATTGGAAAATAACATGCTGCAGTATAAAGCAATGGAGAGCATGACAGCCCATATCCCATTAACCCCATTAGTGCTGGAGGGTCCAACCTTACAGAACAAAGACCTGAAAGCATATTGAAGCGCTTGGATAATGAAAGCAGTCAATATTGTCCCTGCCTCACTTCCAAATCCCTCAAAACACCCTTGTAACAAGGGCAAGCCAGTTACCAACAGATATAGCTGTGGGGTGTTGGTTAGGTAGTAGTTGATCCCTGTCTGGAGGAAGGCAGGGCTACTAACAAGCCCATGTGAGTGTAGCAATGCTTTAAAAGGCAGGAACGGAAAGTGTTTGTCTCCGTCCCCTGGTCTGTGTACAGACCGCATGTATGTGTCCTTTCTACCTAGGGACACCAGGGCGTGCAGACCGTATGTACATGTCCTTGATACAGAGAGACACCAGAACATCCCGTCTATACCTGCGAGTCATTGAAACAGAGGGACTTTGCTCACTGAAAACTCTGGGCTTTATGCTGCCGGACTCGGGCCTCAGGGACCCTGGACTTTGGGTAAGGATGGCAGGGCCGTGGAGAACACAGGTGCGTGTCCCTGATACAGAGGGACACCAGGTACCTGCACAGAGGCATATAGACTTTAATTGAAAACTGTTATACAGTTAGCACAAAATTATGCGCCGGTAATATCAATGAAACGGGCCAGGCATACCCCTGCATCATATAGCAGTTATCGAGCCTGGTCTTAATATAATCACTACCGCGATCTAAGATTTTGGTATCATCTTGGTATAACATCAGATTCACCGGCATAGTATCACTAACTAGCGCAGGGGTGCGCAAAGTTTTTTGGCGTGCACCCCCCTGCCTGGGAGCCCCAGCGTTCGCACCCCCTCGGTTAGAACCCGGTGTCAAATGATGTCGCAAGTCATGTGACGTCATGTCATGTGACCGCGCAGCGTCATTTGACGCTCGTTGTCATGGCGACACGTTACATTACATGAACCCACGGCGCGTTGCCAAAGACCTGGCTGTCACCAGGTAAGGAATGTTACAGAGGCCTCACGCCTCCCCCGGCATTTAATTTAACCTCTGTAACCGCCGCTCCTCCCCCTAGCAAATCTTGCACCCCCCTAGTTTGCACACCCCTGACCTAGCGGGTCGTCTATACCCCCCTACCGTTGGGTCTATATTTACCAATGTGATTATCTGTATACTGTACATACCTAATTGACGGGCTATACGTATCAACCTACCATATTAGGTTCACCCGGTTGACGACTATTTGCTTTTGTCATACATTATGGTTAGGGGTATGCCTTAGACCTAACAGGGTGCTATATTGTATATACACTACCGACACACTTTATTAAAGTGTGGCCGGTACCGCAAGCCGGGAGA
The DNA here is from genome assembly GCF_040206685.1 of Ascaphus truei. NCBI lineage: Eukaryota > Metazoa > Chordata > Amphibia > Anura > Ascaphidae > Ascaphus > Ascaphus truei. The sequence goes on along the minus strand of NC_134488.1, from coordinate 110,293,572 downwards.
TTTCCCGGCTTGCTAGTGGCCGCCCCTCGGCGTGCCGCGCGTCATAGACGCGCGGTCACGCGTCTTCGGGAGCGTGCGCCCCCTGCACGCGCGTCCAGGGGCTCCCCGAGGACAGCGGCAGGGGGTTCCGGGGGACCCGGCGGACCCGGCAGCGGTAGGGAGAGCGCCCCGATCGGAGGGCGCTCTTCCGCTGCTTCGGCGCGCGCCCGTCACTCTCGGGCGCGCGCCAGGCTACTGCTGCGGCCAAGAACGGGCAAATGCTCGAATAAACTTGGCCGCAGCAGTATATATATATATATAATCAAAAAAATAAAAATAAAAAAATAGATGATACCGTTCTGTGGCTAACGAAATGCTTTTATTTGTGCGAGCTTTCGAGATACACTGATCTCTTCTTCCGGCGATGTTACAATGAATGAAGCAAAAGGTATACTTAAAAACAGTGTCTCTTGGAATGTTATCTGTGCTGTTCCTTCCCCCGGTGTGGATGTGTTTTATGGCTAGAGGTGTTAAATGGTTACTGAAAGCAAGTGAAGAAAGCGTGTGTATGTGTATCAGTGTGAATAAAAATGAATGGAGAGCCCACAGTATAAACAGTATATATATATATATATATATATATATATATATATATATATATATATATATATATATATATATATATATATAGAACAAAAACAGAAAACAATGAAGTAGCGCCTCTAATATATCCTGAATCAAAGCTATTAAATTAAATAAAAAATAAATAAATTGAATAACTAATTAACCCTACCATGAATGTGTCTAGTGGGGCGGTGTGATGATGGCTAATACACAATGATAAGAACCTGTGATCTCAAAAGGGATACAAGTATATTATTAACAAATTAATTAAACACAATATTATTTAATAAAGATGAAAAAATAAAAAATATAAAAAATGTGAAAATGCACTAAATAAAAAATCTTTAAAAAATGAATAAATGAAAAAAACCTTAAAAAACCTTAGAAAAAACAAAGTCCTGTTCCAATGTCAATTACATCCAGGTAATTGCAGCCCGTTTCAAAGGGATCACCAACAAATCTGTGAAAAAGAAGAAAAAAACAGGCGCACACCTAGTGCATTAACGTAATAAAATATAATTTAAGGAACATAAAATCAAACAAATGCCCACTCACAAGAGTACTGTAATATAAAGCATTTATGAGATTGGCTCTCATGTGCCAGCAACGCGGTCCTCTCGGTCCGGCTCGAGGCAGCAGCGTCCTCCTTCGTGTGACCGGATAGCCGGAAATAGAGTCCCTCCTATTAGGTGTTCAGTGAAAGGAGTCCTTCCGGGAACCAGCAGCTAGAAAGTCTCTGTGCCGGTAGCAGAATCGCGGGAGACACAGGAACCAGCATCTCACATCCAGTAGTACCAAAGTTCATGGGCAAATGACGGCCTCAGTCAGACCACGCCCTATGCATTTCGTCATCGATGATGACTTCCTGTGTCCCCGTGATTCTGCTACCGGCACAGAGACTTTCTAGCTGCTGGTTCCCGGAGGAACTCCTTTCACTGAACACCTAATAGGAGGGACTCTATTTCCGGCTATCCGGTCACACGAAGGAGGGTCACAGGAGGACGCTGCTGCCTCGAGCCGGACCGAGAGGACCGCGTTGCTGTCACATGAGAGCCAATCTCATAAATGCTTTATATTACAGTATTCTTGTGAGTGGGCATTTGTTTGATTTTATGTTCCTTAAATTATATTTTATTACGTTAATGCACTAGGTGTGCGTCTGTTTTTTTCTACTTTTTCATATATATATATATATATATATATATATATATATATATATATATATATATATACAGTTGTGTGAAAAAGAAAGTACATCCTCTTTGAATTCTATGGTTTTACATATCAGGACATAATAACAATCATCTGTACCTTAGCAGGTCTTACAATTAGGTAAATACAACCTCAGATGAACAACAACACATGACATATTACACTGTGCCATGATTTTTTTTAACAAAAATAATGCCAAAGTGGAGAAGCTATGTGTGAAAAACTAAGTACACCCTTACTCCTTCCATAGGAATTAAGATGCTAAGTAGCAGTCAGGTGCTGCTAATCAAATGCGCTTGATTAATTGATCATCAGCAAGTGTGATCACTTCTATAAAAGCCAACATTTTAGCAGTTTGCTGGTCTGGAGCATTCAGGTGTGTGTTAACACAATGCCAAGGAGGAAAGACATCAGCAATGATCTTAGAGAAGCAATTATTACTGCTCATCAATCTGGGAAGGGTTATGAGGCCATTTCCAAACAATTTAAAGTCCATCATTCTACAGTGAGAAAGATTATTCAAAAGTGGAAAACATTCAAGACAGTTGCCAATCTTCCCAGGAGTGGACGTCCCAGCAAATTCACCCCGTAGTCAGGCCGTGCAATGCTCAGAGAAATTGCAAAAAAAACAAGTTACAGTTCAGACTCTACAGGACTCAGATAGCATGTTAAATGTTAAAGTTCATGACAGTACAATTAGAAAAAGACTGAACAGTATGGTTTGCTTGGAAGGGTTGCCAGGAGAAAGCCTCTTCTCTCTAAAAAGAACAGGGCAGCACGGCTTAGTTTTGCAAAGTTGCATCTGAACAAACCACAAGACTTCTGGAACAATGTCCTTTGGACAGATGAAACAAAGTGGAGATGTTTGGCCATAATGCCCAGCACCACGTTTGGCGAAAACAAAACACAGTATATCAGCACAAACACCTCATACCAACTGTCAAGCACGGTGGTGGAGGGGTGATGATTTGGGCTTGTTTTGCAGCCACAGGACCTGGGAACCTTGCTGTCATTGAGTCGACCATGAACTCCTCTGTATACCAAAGTATTCTAGAGTCAAATGTGAGGCCATCTGTCTGACAGCTAAAGCTTGGCCGAAATTGGGTCATGCAACATGACAATGATCCCAAGCACACCAGCAAATCTACAACAGAATGGATGAAAAAGAAAAGAATCAAGGTGTTGCAGTGGCCCAGTCAAAGTCCAGACCTCAACCCGATTGAAATGCTGTGGCGGGACCTTAAGAGAGCTGTGCATAAACAAATGCCCACAAACCTCAATGAACTGAAGCAACGTTGTAAAGAAGAGTGGGCCAAAATTCCTCCACAACGATGTGAGAGACTGATAAAGTCATACAGAAAATGATTACTTCAAGTTATTGCTCCTAAAGGTGGTTCTACGAGCTATTGAATCATAAGGTGTACTTAGTTTTTCACACATGGCTTCCCCATTTTGGCTTTATTTTTGTTAAATAAATCATGACACTGTGTAATATGTCATGTGTTGTTCATCTGAGGTTGAATTTACCTAATTTTAAGACCTGCCAAGGAACAGATGATTGCTATTATGTCCTGATATGTAAAACCATAGAATTCAAACAATGTGTACTTTCTTTTTCACAAAACTGTATATATATATATATATGTATATATATGTATATATATATATATATATATATATATATATATATATATATATATATATATATCTTATACTATATTAGTGAAAGCACTGTATGCCTGCCTGCCTGCATGCATGCCTGCCAGCCTGCCTGCCTGCTGGATGTCCGGTGTCCCTAGGGGAAATCTCATTGGTCCCTTGGGCCGCCCCCGCACACCTCTCATTGGCCTGAGGCGGAGTGACGGCCCAAAGGACACACAGGGACACAAACACACACACAGGGACACACACACACACACACACACACACACACAGACACACACGGACACACACGGACACACACACACGGACACACACACACGGACACACACACACACACAGGGACACACACACACACCGTAGGGGGGGGGTGTACATTAGCAGCATGTATAACCCGGGGGGGGGGGCCTCCACACCCGCGCGCACCTCCTCCTCTCCCCGTGTATCCCGCGCTTTCAAACCCCCCCCCCCGGCGCCGCTACAGTCAGCGGAGGAGCGAGTGCCCGGGACACAGCGGGGGAGCGGCCACAACAAGCTGCCTCCCGCCTCAGTTCCACGTGGGAGCGGCCGGACGGGTGAGTGAGAGGCCTTCACCCACCCCTCACCCCCCTTCAAATCACCTCCCCTCCACCCCCCCCCCCCCCGGCGCCGCTACAGTCAGCGGAGCGAGCGAGCGCCCGGGACACAGCGGGGGAGCGGCCACAACAAGCTGCCTCCCGCCTCAGATCCACGTGGGAGCGGCCGGACGGGTGAGGGAGCTGCCGGGCGGGTGAGTGAGCGGCCGGACGGGTGAGTGAGCGGCCGGATGGGTGAGTGAGCGGCCGGACGGGTGAGGGAGCGGCCTTCACCTCCCCTCACCCCCCTTCACCTCCCCTCACCCCCCTTCACCTCCCCTCACCCCCTTCACCTCCCCTCACCCCCCTTCACCTCCCCTCACCCCCCTTCACCTCACCTCCCCTCACCCACCCCTCACCTCCCCTCACTCCACTTCCCTTCCCTTCCACCTCCCTCCACCCCCCCTTCACCTCCCCTCCACCCCCCCTTCACCTCCCCTCCACCCCCCTTCACCTCCCCTTCACCCCCCCCACCTCCCCTTCACGCCCCCACCTCCCCTTCACCCCCCCACCTCCCCTTCACCCCCCCCACCTCCCCTCCACCCCCCCTTCACCTCCCCTCCACCCCCCCTTCACCTCCCCTCCACCCCAACACCCTTCACCTCCCCTCCACCCCCCCCCCTCACCTCCCCTCCACCCCCTCCCCTCCACCCCCCCTTCACCTCCCCTCCACCCCCCCCCCTTCACCTCCCCTCCACCCCCCCCCCTTCACCTCCCCTCCACCCCCCCCCCTTCACCTCCCCTCCACCCCCCCCCTTCACCTCCCCTCCACCCCCCCCCCTTCACCTCCCCTCCACCCCCCCTTCACCTCCCCTTCACCTCCCCTCCACCCCCCCCTTCACCTCCCCTCCACCCCCACCCTTCACCTCCCCTCCACCCCCACCTTCACCCCCCCTTCACCTTCCCTTCACTCCCCCCTTACAACCTCCCACCACCTCCTCACCACCTCCACCCCCCTTCCCACCTCCCCCACCCCCCTTCCCAACTCCCCACCACCTCCCCCCCCTTCCCACCACCTCCCCCCCACCCCCCCTTCCCACCACCTCCCCTTCCCCCCCACCCCCCTCCTTCCCACCACCTCCCCCCCACCCCCCCCCCTTCCCACCACCTCCCCCCCACCCCCCCCCCCTTCCCTGAGGCGGAGTCACGGGCCAAAGGACACACAGGGACACAGACACACACACACACGTAGACACACACACACACATGTAGACACACACACACACACAGACGTAGACACACACACACGTATACACACACACACGTATACACACACACACGTATACACAAACACACACACGTAGACACAAACACACACACGTATACACAAACACACACACGTAGACACACACACACATAGACACACACGTAGACACACACGTAGACACACACGTACACACACACACACACACGTACACACACGCACGTAGACACACACACACGTACACGTAGACACACACACATGTACACGTAGACACACACACACACACATGTACACGTAGACACGTACACACACACACACACACATGTACACGTACACACACACACACACATGTACACGTAGACACGTACACACACACACACATGTACACGTATACTCACACACATGTACACGTACACACACACATGGAGACATACACACACACACATGGAGACATACACACACACACATGTACACATACACACACACGTATACACTCACACACGTATACACACAGGTATACATACACATAATGTATACACACACATGTATACACACACACATGTATACACACACACACATGTATACACACACACACACGTGTATACACACACACATGTGTATACACACACACACATGTGTATACACACACACACACATGTGTATACACACACACACGTGTATACACACACACATGTGTACACACACACACCTGTGTACACACACACACATGTGTACACACACACACATGTGTACACACACACATGTGTATACACACACATGTATATACACACACATGTATATACACACACATGTATACACACACACACACACACGTGTATACACACACATGTGTATACACACACAAACATGTGTACACACACAAATGTACACACACACACACACACAAATGTACACACACTTATACACACACACACATACAATGTATACACACAAACATGTATACACACACACACAAACATGTATACACGTGTATACACACATGTGTATACACACACACAATATATACATACACACAATGTATACACACACACGTGTATACACACACGTGTATACACACACACACGTGTATACACACACACGTGTATACACACACACGTGTATACACACACACGTGTATACACACACGTGTATACACACACACATGTGTATACACACACATACGTGTATACACACACACGTGTATACACATACACACACACGTGTATACACACACACGTACACATACACACACACACACACATGTATACACACACACATACAATGTATACACACAAACATGTATACACACACACACCCCAGCACCACCACATCAGCACACCGGTATCCCATGCCCCCCCAGCACACTGGCATTCTCGGCTCCCCACCATTCCCAGCCCCCATCAACACCATCAGCACCCACACATCGCCACCTTTGCACCTCCCCCATCGGCACACCCACATCCGCACCCCCACATCAGCACCAAACCCTCCCAAATCAGCACACCAATACAATCACCATCAGTACAGCCACAGCAGCACTACCACCGCACATGGGCCGCGTGGACCACTCCCCACCCAAATGCCACACCCACACCACAAACATCCCGGGCAACGCCGGGGCTCTCAGCTAGTATGTATATATATATATATATATATATATATATATATATATATGTATATATATATATATATCTATGTATATATATATATATATATATATATATATATATATATATATATATATATATATATATATATATATATATATATAGCTCAACCCCGTTATAACGCGATCCGTTACAACGCGAATCCGCTTATAAAGCGATGCAAGCGTGGCTCCCAATTTTCGTATTTATGAATACTTTACAACACGATTATTGGTGTCTTAAATACTTTATTGTACAATGCATACAATTGTACATTATTTCTAACGTGATCCGCTTATAACGCAATGTGATTCTTTGGACCCCAAGCACAGCGTTATAAGCGGATTAAAGCCTTGAGATCAGACTTTATAAACCGTGGATATAACCACAGAATTGTAGACCAGCAAATTCACAAAGCCACCAGAATACCAAGAAGTGATCTCCTTGAATACAAACAGAAGGAGACAAGCGACAGGGTACCTTTGGTGATCACATATAACCCACACCTAGGAGCCCTACGCAAGATCGCCAGGAAACTACAACCCATCCTCCAGGAAGATACAAGACTGCAACAGGTCTTCCCTGAAGCACCCTTATTATCATACAGACAACCCCATAATCTCAAGAATATTATGGTGAGGAGTAAAGTATTCAGCAGTACAACTGAATGCGGGACAAAACCATACCAGGACCCAAGATACAAAACCTGCGCAATGCTCTACACAGCGGACACAATACAAATACCACACAGGAATCGGGAATACAAAATCAGAGGAAGGTTCACCTGTTCCTCCAGCAATGTCGTGTACCTCATCATGTGCATGAAATGCCCAGGGGGCTGCTACTACATAGGTGAGACAGGGCAGGGGCTAAACAAGAGAATGAACCTGCATCGCCACAGCATCACACGCGGAACAAGAGACAGTCCTGTTGGCGAACATTTCTCTGACTCTGGCCATAAGATGGACGATCTGAGGGTTGCCATACTCAAAGGTAATCTTAAAACACCGAAAGAGAGACGGTTGCATGAATACAAATTTATGCAACTGTTCGGGACACTTAGCAGTGGCCTAAACAGAGATCGAAATTTTATGAGTCATTACTGACACAAGTGAACTTTCTTCCCATGAGCGCTATAGGCCATGTCTGTACATACTGTCCTATATGTATGCACACACAGCTGTCTCTTACACATACTAATACTCCTTGTTTTTCCATCCCTATACACCAATAGGGACCACAAAGTATCCACACACACTTTTAGTTGTGCTACAATCACATTTCCACACCCACCCACACCATTTATATCCACTCCCACTCCACATACACACCTTTTGTAAAGCACTGTATATACTGTGGGCTCTCCATTCATTTATATTCACACAGATACACACACACACTCTTACATCACTTGCTTTCAGCAACCTTTTGACACCTCTAGCCATAAAACACATCCACACCGGGGGAAGGACCAGCACAGATAACATTCCAATAGACACTGTTGTTAAGTATACCTTTTGCTTGCTTCATTCATTGTAACATCGCCGGAAGAAGAGATCAGTGTATCTCGAAAGCTCGCACAAATAAAAGCATTTCGTTAGCCACAGAACGGTATCATCTATTTATTTATTTTTTGATTATTGAAGCTCGGCTAACACGGTACTGATACCTCTACATGTGTGTGTGTATATATATATATATATATATATATATATATATATATATATATATATATATATATATATATATATATATATATATATATATTGATGGCTGTGATAACTAGGATTGAATGAGATAAGAGGTGTTGTAAATATACACTTTACTCATAAGTGAATATATAATATATTCACTTATGAGTAAAGTGTATATTTACAACACCTCTTATCTCATTCAATCCTAGTTATCACAGACATCAATGGCTATTTATCCTGCTCACACTGCATACTATTGAGACACTATTATCTATATTCAATGCTAATTTAGTCAATATTTGTGTCCCTTACATTTGTTACTATCCACATGTGTTGTTTTAATTTTAGATACATTTGCTTTTAATATATTTTGGTAAAAGTTATATTTTAGCAGAGTGGTGTGCATATATACTGAGCAAAAAGAGGAAGAAGGTGTGCATATATAATTGATTTTCTTTTGGGGGACATCCCTTTTGCCCTCCTATCTGTCTTTGATACATTATCATAATCATGCATTGCACCCACATTATTACTGTTCTCCTACATTTATATTTGTGGTACCTAGTTGATCAACTTTATCTCTTGTTTTTTTTTATATTGACGCAATAGCGCCTCCCAAAGTCAGTGTGAAGAATACATCTGAAAGTGTCAGAATAGAGGGCAAAATGTGTTTTGTCTGTAATGAACATGGCCACATGAAAGAATGCCCCTTCAGGCCTTTTGATGATGACTATGGGGGCTATGCCCTAAGCTCCGTGCTTTCGGCCAGGCCTGAAAAAAATTATCACGTCCGATAAAAAATGAAGCCGGCGGCGCGATTCACTAAGGCCCTCAGCCCATTTTCTATCGGACGTGCCCAAAACTGGCTTATCGTGCGTGCAATGTTTTTTCCCTTTGCTAGCGCACTGAAACTTCCCGTACGCTAGCTGATAGAAAAAATAAGCCGCCTGTGACATTTGCATGGAGATTCTGCATCTCCATGCAAGGCTGTTACAGGCGATCGTACACTAAATAAATACATTTTAATAATAGTGTACATGAGCAGGGGGTCTCCGGAGCTGAACAGCATTGGTTTCAGGTCCGAGGACCCCCTACTTCAGGAGATACAGGCCCCGTTATGGGGTTCCGGTATCCCCTGCAGAATTTCAATGTCCCGGTCACGTGACGCGGACGCTTGAAAGTGCAGGGAATACTGGCACTCTATAACGGGGCCTGTATCTCCTGAAGTAGGGTGTCCTCGGACCTGAAACCAATGCTGTTCAGCTCCGGAGACCCCCTGCTCATGTACACTATGAAACACATGTATATTAAAAAAAGATTTAACAAACATCAATACACGTCCCCGTCCCCCCCTCCCTCCGCGGTTTCTTCATTGGATGTGTTTTTTGATTTTTTGGGGGGAGGCACATTGACTGATAATATATTAATCTGTACCACTTTAGGATACAGATTAATACATTATTATGACAATATTTGTGGGGCATTTGTGGCTTGGTATTGTTGTTGTTTTTTTTAATGTCAGTTTCTTATGTGGATGTGATTGTTTGTTTTTTTCCTGCTTAATGTAATAAAATGTTTGCGATTGGTGTTCGTTTGTAGTTAATGTTGTATTATGTTAGCTAATGCGTTTTATGGTTATTTCAGATATTGTTTGAATGTATTTCTTTCTCTTTTAATGTTTACATTCATTAATGTTGTAGTAATTCATTGGTTTGATTGGTTAGTGTTACTATTCATTTTGAGTTGGTTTAGGAAATAATTGGTTTCATTGGTTAATGGTTTAATTAATTCTTTGTTGATGTTGTTACTGCTTGTATTCATTGGATTAGCTGACTACTGTTTTTATTTACTTTATTTAGGTATGCTAATGCAGTGTTTAATAATGGGCAAATAATCAATTATCCATATCTGGATAATAGTTATTTTGCACATTATTGTACTGTATGTGTTATGGGAGTGTATTTAGTTAGAAATATTGTTTAGTATTTTTGTAGGCACAACATTGGTAACGCAGGATACCCCGAAACTCCCGCGGGGATCCCGGCACAACCGCAGGGTCAGCCAGGGACACCCGTGTGACCCCTGGCCTCCCTCGGGGACCCCCGCGGGGTCAGCCGGGGACATCCGCGTGACCCCCGGCCTCCCTCGGGGACCCCCGCGGGGTCAGCCGGGGACACCCGCCGGCCTGTTGTATGGGTTTTGCGCCTGCAAAAAGGTAAACAAAGAATTTTTTCTAAGTCCTGCTTTTTTTATCACCTGCCTTTAGCTGGTGAGCTTTATTCAGCGCAACTTTCACGTACGATAAGTTTGCATTGCTTAGTGAATCCCGCAGAAGGGCAGGATTCAGCACAAACAGCTCATCGTACGAGCAAAGTTGGACTTTAAATAATTTCCAGGAAAAAGTCTGTTTTGGAGCGCAAAGTGCCTGTTTGCGCGGCTTAGTGAATAGCGCTCGGCGGAACTTCACGTTCTAAGAGCACTTTGCGCTCTTAAAACGACTTATCACGGCTTAGTGCATAGCCCCCTGTGTCTCTTATATGCTCCCAGAAACTAGACTTACCAGTGAAACATCCCTAGGATATTGGAAATGCCTTGACCCCAGGCACACGGAAGAATACTCTCCCTTTGTCCTTGAATATGAATGCTGGCAGCAAAGGCAGGATCCACTGAATGCCGAATATTTCCACCTTCTACTGTAACTGCAAGAAAAGCATGGTGGGTACAATAAAATTTCAAGCAAAGAAGGGGACCTCAGTATCCCTGTACGCCAGAGTCTTCCAAAGAAAAGAGGTTCTCAGCTTACCGTGAAAGTTGCATACACGTCTACAGTTGACACTGCGACATCAGAAGATGGACGAGGTTTCCTGCAGCCTAGTGTGAATGGAAGATTTGTCCATGGAATGGCGGAAACTCGAGACGGCCCAAGGCAGAAGTTAAGTACCCCAAAGAAGTGTCTGTCCAGTTCTGACAATGAGGAACCCTCAACAAACAATACCAGGGAAGCAGAGCCGGAACAAATAAGTGACAATCCCTTGACCAACCCTGAAGACGCGCTGCAAAATGACAGACATAAGTGAGATCTCCTCTGTGAATGATTAGAAAAGGAGATTGAAGATAATGCCATGCTACAGAGTGGCCAGCTCACACTCTCCTTTGACTGTAGGATTGGGATGAACATAGAGCGGCGCTTGCGTATTGATTTCAAAGACCTGACAACTGAGTTGAAGACGGCGAACGCTATTAATAGTCACATGGTCAAGAATCAGAGCAGCTCTGATGAAGCTTTTGCTGACGGGAAGCAGAGGTATGAGGAGGCTCAGAAGAAGGCCCTCCGTTTCAGTATAGAGCTCCCTCAGAAGGAGTCTGTCTCCACAAAGAGCTGGGAATCTCTCAAAATGAGTTTTTCTGCCTTGGTGCAGACCTGGGAGTCTCAGGAAGAGATTTCCAGTCTCGGTACTGATCTGGAAGTCTCCCATCAGCAAATCCGAAGTCTCAGCACAGAGGTGTGTAAATTGAAGGATGACTACAGAAAGGTCAAGAATATTATAGAGATTGTAAAAAGAGAAAAGCAAACGTGCGAAACACGTAGAGTTGTAAACTACAGAGGACTGCTGAGCTCTGTGTGCCTACAGGGACAGCTGATTAGTGGAGTAGGAGAACGGGACTGACTGCAGACATCTGCAAACACCGCAAGATGTAAGGGTCAATGTTGATGGTTCATAGACAACATCGGCATATGTCTGGTAGCGTTTGGCAGCAGCAAGGCATTGCATCCCGGCAATCTGGGAAAGTGTTAGTATAAAGAGAACTGCATTCCTTTCCCTGCATAAAAGCTTATTGATTTGCACTGTGTTCCTCATTTTTCTCTTCTCTCTGCATATACCGCTTGATTGGGAGGAGTGGTTATTGAAGCTGATTGCAATGGCGTGCATGAGAAAAACCCACCTTTAGGATCCTGTGAGACTGTCCTATTTTTTAATTTTCTTATCCATGAGTATGGTTAACTTGTCTCCATGTCAATTACTGTCACGTTGTGTTTATATATTTTTTATATATTTTTTGGTAGAGTGCATCAAGTGCTCCCCTTGTATTTTTCACATATTGTCACTTAGAGCCTTGAAGGGGTTAATTTGAGTTTTGACCCATGAACACTTCACCTTATATTTGTTTATTTATACACTGTCACTGATTGTCATTTAACACTAAATAGAACACAGAGTTTTTTGTTTTTTAATTGGTAGCTGATCCCTGCCTGGAGGAAGACAGATTTTCCAGGTCCCAGGACCAGAGTTATGTCCGGGGCCCCCTTCGGCGGTATTGCGAGCCCCCCCATTTCACACCTCATGAGCCCCCTCTATTTCCCACCCTCTTCCCATGTATTTCTCTCCCTTCCATCTCACTCGCTCTCACCTTGCATGTATTTCTCTCCCCTGCGTCGCACTCTTACTCCCTTTTCCTCACTCACTCCCTCCTTCACCCCCTCGCTCCTCTCACTATGACTCCCTCTTTTCCTCACTCACTCCCTCACCCCCTCTCTCCTCTCACTCGCCCCAACATTCTGTCAATTACCCCACTCTCACTCAATCCCCCTCCCCCCCACAAACTACATACCAAAAAACCCCACCCCCCTAAATGCATATAACCCCACCCCCAATACATAATACAAATACACCCAACTGACACACATAATAAAATACATCCCCCCATGCATATTAATAAATCCACCACCCAGCCCCCAATGCATATTAATAAATCCATCACCCAGCCCCCAATGCATATTAAAAAATACATCGACCCCGTAATACATATAAAAAAATAACCCACCCCCCTAATACATATTAAAAAAAGACACCCATCCCCTCCATACATATTAAGGAAATACGGCTCTCCTTCAGCTGCTGGCCTTTTCCCCTCTGTCCCACACAGAGCTTCCGACATCAGTGCACGCGCACCTGAAGTTGGGCCATGCTTACTTCCGGTGGGCTGACGTCAGAAAGGCCCATCCCGCAGCAGCATTGGAAGCTCGGCGTGGGACAGGGGGATAGAGGCCTGCAGCTGAGGGATAGCTGGGGCCCATTTGCGAGAGGAGCCCTTCTGTACCACCCTGTCGGCGGCCCTGACACCAGGGCATGCAGACTGCATGTACGTGTCCTTGACACAGAAAGACACCAGGACATCCCATTTATACTTGAGAGTCCTTGATACAGAGGGATTTTGGTCACTGAAAACCCTGGACTTTATGCTGGTGGACTCTGGCCTTGGCAACCCTGGACTTTGGGCAAGGATGGCAGAGCTGTGGAGACCCGAGGTGTGTGTCCTTGATACAGAGGGACACCAGCTACCTGTCCAGATGCATATAGACTTAATCCGCTATTGAAAACTGTTATTTTTGTTGCTATGAATAGCTTCTATTTCTGTGGTTAAAGCTTTGGGCGAAATAAAGCTACATTTATTTTCGAAAAGCAGTCTCCTGGTATAAACCTCTGCACACATCTACAACCCTGTAGTTTGATGGATGTAGATAACAGAAAAAGATTAACATACTGTTATAATGTGTACAACGTCTGTATTAAAATACACTACAACAGGAGTATTGTATTGTTTTCATTTTCTAAAGATTTTAGCATTTGTGAGGTACACTGCCAATGCACATAGAAGAAAAACAAACAAACAAACAAACAACTAAAAACATCCAGCATGGAAACGCACTTTCATTTTAATTTCTAATGGCTGCATCATTTGATCACTCCGTATACAATTTGTCTCGTATAAGAAACATGGTTTTGCTTCATTAAAAATTCACAGTCCAAAATAAGGGGAACGATTCCTTTCCAATGACCGCAATGTCCTTGAGACTGTAATAATAATGGTAGTTGTCATCCAAAAATAAGATGTGTAATCATTAATAATAATTAAGTGATTTCTTGTGCTCTGGGTCCGCCATAAGTGACCATGGCCACAACAGGCCTAATTACTGTAGGGTGCGCCTCCTCTGGTGGTGCCGGAGCAAGCCGGCTTTGTGCCAATTACTGCCAGGGGGTGTTGGATGCCCCGACATTGTGGCCCAGCAGAGGTGTCCTTGCCATCTTCTACTTCTGATGAAGAACACAGCTGCCAGATACCTGCAGAGAAGACTTCTTTACATACTGGTGTCCTACAATCGAGTCCTGAGCCCGTGACGTCTGTCCTAAAGGCCGTGGTGCTGGCAGAGGTCCGGAGGAGCCCCACGCCCAAGGAAGACATCGGCACTGCCAAAGACCCAACTGCTGAGGAAAAGACAAGGTCCAATTACATCTCCTACCTTCAGTTGGGTGAGGCAACTTCTTCTTCTGCCCAACAGAAGTCTGCTGCGGTCTTGCCAAACGAGGAACCAGGCGGAGCCCTGTTTGGTGTCACGGGGTGATGTACTTCCGATGCAGCTGGATGTGACGTCATTGATGCTGCCGAGCAAGCTGTGAGACTCTCACAAGTCTGGCACTACCCGATGACGTCGACAAGATGGTCACCGTCTCGGATGCGGAACCTCCACTACTATCTACTGGGGTGAGTACCGGATGGTGCTCAGCTGTTCCTGCTACACCACAGACCCTGAGCCATGGAAGAAGTCGTCGTTCAACAAGGCCCCTTTAACATCCCCTAGATGTACATTCCTTGGACTGGTCATGGACAGTGATAAGCCCAGTACACCAGCCCCAGTTGCCCATGCCCTGTCACCAGCCCTGTCACCAGCCCCTGCTACTGCCACCTCTGTGCTTAACCAGTTCCCTAGCGATAACTGGTCCCCGGGTATGTCAACAGACTTGAGGGATTGGGACTTTGTGGGAAAGATGGGTTGTCCCATGAATGTGAGGGTGAAATACCTTATTCCAGCCGAATTCCTGTGGCTAAGTCTCCTGGGTCATTTAAGTCCTTTAGGGATTTACCTCTGTCTCAGCAATCTGCCATGTCTGGTGTGTCCTCCCAGATGGACATAATGTCCGATAGTCCACCTGTAGAAGGTCAGTCTAAAAAAATGCTTAAGTGGTGGGACCCAATGTTTGAGGGCTATGCTGCTAGCCTTAATAGAACACGGCTACTGCTCGTGGATGGCTCCATTGTGGACCACTGGTGGGAGCAAGGTCAACTCTCCCAGGAAGAGATAGCTGAGGCCCTTCGCAAAAGGATGGGCGAGATCAATTTAGGAGTGAGTTCTTAAGGGCCCCTTTGTATTCTATCAGGAGATAGAGCTCTGTGAGCCTAAGTTCTGGGTATTAACTGGTCAGGGAGCTGACCATAAGATCATAAAGCTGAGTAGAGCTGACACAGCAATTTTTAGATGGTACCGTCAGTAGCACGAATATAAATTCCCATATGTGCCTGAGCCAATAATAGATGAAATAGATCTAAACCATCAGGAATGGTTGCGACTAGCTGTCATAGAGAATATAAAGACCAAAACATCTGATGACAGATTTATTACTGGTTCCAAAATTCGTTCTGTCATGGATGAATGGTTGGTAGGTACCTGCATATAAAAAGACTGTGTAGAAGTTAGGCAACATCCTGGTTCTCCACAAATATATTATGCGTGGACCAAACTATTCGATGGGAAAGTAGTCAGGAAGTTAGATCCAAAATATTATAAATGAGGATCTTGTTTGTCTTCCTGTTGGAAGAGTAGTTATGTATTCATCATCGCTGTAAATCAGTGGATGATGTAGGCAATTATCTGTATGATGTGACAATCATGAGATGGTTATGTTATACATCTGCTGTAACCTGTTCTGTTTTGCAGGCTTCAGGTTACTGGATGGTGCCCAAGTTGGATCCTAGTGACGACATGGAAATTTTAATCTAGGGAAGAGTATAGCCATGGCTGGTCCAGCTATCTTTCTGCCCCCTTTTACTTAAGTTCTCCTAGGTACAGAGAGTGACAGGCTATCCTGTGGGGTTTGCCGCCCCCCCCCCCCCCTCACGCAGCTTCCCTGAGTGGCAGGAGAGGTGGTGACACTGGGTCTGTGTTGCAGCCTATCATTGTGCAGACCCTGTTTCCTCCCTTTTGCATCAGGGAAAATGTTCTAAATGATAGGAGTCTGCCCCTCTTGGGGAGAGGAGTGTGAGTGTTGGAGTTCCCTTCAGCCCCTCATGGGTGGAGGAGTGAAGATCTGTGCTTAGCACAAGCCCTCATCACATTATCTGCTGGCCAGCACCATCCAAGGGCCTAAAACTCCTACTTTACTATATGCAACGCTGTTATACCATCTGCAGTGGCTGCATCAAATAAAGATCCTGTTTATATACTGTACTTCTGGCTGAGTTGCAGTCTATTAGCCTGAAGTATAGGAGTAAGACTGTCATGGTAGAGACTGCCTGCATCCTGCATCCCGCTGTTACTGGAGGCGCTGTCACCACATGGAAAGAACCTATGGATCACTGAAAGCCTGTCCTGTTACCCCACAACATACGGACACTCAGCTCTCCTGGACCCTCACAGGTATGACCGCACCACAGACATCAGTAGCAGCAACATGTTTCCAGAGGGGGGGGGGGGGGGGTGAGAACAGGGCTATATATATATATATAAAAACACAAAAATAGCCTGAAACAGACCTGAAATAATTAGTGCCTAAGTCAGGTCAAGTGTATAGTATACAACACTGCTGACCGGCTGGGGATAAGAAATATATTGTAACGAAAACAAGAAAAGAAAAGTGTCCCAACTGAAGCACTCTGGCAGACACATATATACATTTATTAGTATTGTCACATGAAACAATAACAGAATAAAACAATCCAAAGTGTCCCTGAGTAACAAAAGAGTAAGCTAATGCCTCACTAATTCAATATACAGTAGTAACCCTCTAAAAATAACCTGAGTGGGCAATACACACAACCTAGAGGTGGGGAAGGCATGTTATTGTTTCATGTGACATTACTAATAAAGTTATTTTTTTGTATGCCAGAGTGCTTCAGTTGGGATACTTTTCTTTCATAGAAAAAGAACAAAAAGCACTCCGTAATAATAGTCACTGGTGTGGGTGCAGATCCAATAATGAAGAATAAGCAATACGATACCGTTTTGAAACGAAATCAACAGGCAGCACTCCAGAATTGAACAAACAAGTGTATCTAAAAATAATAAACACAAAACCAACGTTTTGGTCCACGAATGGGACCTTTGTTCAATTCTGGAGTGCTGCCTGCTGATTTCGTTTCCAAACGGTATGGTATTGCTTATATATATATATATATACACAAAACAAAAGGGGACAGCGTGGATAGCTGTCTGGGAGTTCCAGTGTTCTTATATTTTTTATTGTTATTAAGGCTTATTTTCTTTGTTTTTTGGCTTCCCCCCCCCCTTTTTTCCCCTCCTTTTTCCTATTGTGTCCATACCCTTCCCATTCCCTCATTCCTTGTCTTATTTGGTGTTTGTTTGTATGTCTTTTGTAGTTTGTCTATTGGTACAATTCATTTAGTGTTAACTCTTCACAGTTAGTACTGTCCATATTGATTGTTCTTATTTGTCCTGGTGCTGTAATGTTCTTTTTTTTTAATATATATATATATATATATTATCCAGGTGTCACCTGATGTTACTATTCTGCCCTTGGCCTGGCAGTCAACCCTGGTACAATCAGGTTGCCAGTAGTTGCTATGGGGTTTTCCCCCCTCCTTGGAGCTGCACTTGAGGGACAGCGGGTGGCGGTGACTGTGATGGTGAAGGGGT
>NC_134488.1:110147731-110265231 GCF_040206685.1 Ascaphus truei | reverse complement strand
GGGAAAATTAAATGATGTATGAAAAATCGTATAAAGCATGGGTAAATGCTTAATCTAATTATAAAATCCTAAAAAACTATTAATACTTATGTAGCCCCCTGTAAACAGCACAGGCTATACATATCTTCCTCCTACTGTGGTAAGTCCTGTTAAGGGCAGGCACCAGTAGTGATCATGGGTTTTCCCCACTTCAAGCCCTGCCCTGAGTGATAGATGCATGCCCCTGACTCTGCTGCAGGCATGAGACAGAGGGGAGGTACTGCTGACATCATGATGGGTGGGGCTAAGCCTATTTAGCAGCCCATTCCTGTAAGTGACAGTCTATTCTAGTCTATGCTGGAGTCTGTCCTGGGAGTGAGAGGAATATACCTAGCTCCGTCATGGGAGCACCAAGAGAGAGAACTCTGGCCTATGACAATTTGGAGAGCGAGCCGAGTTCAGGTGGACCAATGCCCCTCACCCCGATGATGGGGTGATGAGGAGAATCCATCCCCCACCCAGAGGGGGAACGAACAAGTGTTTTTCAACAGGGGTTCCTAGGACCCTTGGTAGTGGGGTATTGAGGCCCCAGCCCAGTCCATCCTGTCGGAGTGTACACTTGGAGGGAAGGAGAGGAGGAAAGGCCTGTACAGAGTGGAGGGTCGTTTGAATTGGGAACATTGCTGTTGTGGTTGTGGCTGCTTGTCGCTACTACCGCCGGGCGCGGCTCGGACCAATAAAGAGAGACATTACCTTTTTACCAAAGACTGTTGTGTGATTCTGGAGCATCCACCCTGGGACCAGGGTTCACTCTTCTAAACGGTTCCTACCCCATACCCTGGGAAGGTATAGAAGATGGAGGCGCTGCACCACCACTGAAAGCATGGAGGCTACTACCCCAGAAGCCTGGTCCTGTGATCCCCCACACCACCGCGGGAGACTCAGGCCCTCCAGTTCCACGCAGGTACGCACCACCCAGTACATGTAATCCGCCCTCACACACCCTAGATGTCAGATGAGTCTAGGGGGGGGGGGGGGGAATAAGGGTTACACTTAAAAATAACAAACTTAAAATCATTTTAAAAAAAAATATTGCATAACTCCATATCTGCCAACAATGAGGATTGCCTTCCCCCTTATGTACTAATGACACAAATCCCCGCGGGTCACCTTCCTCCTCGACTCGCCATTCCCTTCCTGCTCTGGCAGCCCAGCCCCAGAGGGTAGTTTCAACCATGGAATGCTGTCACACTAGGTGTTTAACCCAACACAAATTGCCCTTGTCTCTTGTCCTTTTCCAACCCGAGGCACAGGGAAAACGTGGTGTGTCCAGACTTAAATTATCCCAGTAAAATGATTCTCTCTCTTATTTTGCAGCCTTTTCTGCATTATCTGTTGAAAAGTTAAAGCGCAAATCACACTTCAAATTAAAAAAGGGTAATTCCCATCTTCTGTGACACGTGAAATGTATATGTATGTATATGTATATGAGGGTATAGAGGGTATGTGTGTATATGAGGGTATAGAGGGTAGTGATCCATTGAACCATAGGGTAGTGAAAGCATTTTTTCCTCTAATTAACATTTATCACTGGCTGTGTTGCACTATATTGCCCCTTTTTTCTTGCAGAAATCTTGGAGTATTTGCGCTCCGTATCCTGTTCCTCTATTCTGCATTATAAATGGCTTTTGTGTTTGAAAATTTTCCCAACACACAGAAAGAATTAACTCCCTTAACAGGAGAAAGGAAAGAGATAGTCAGACAGAAACCGGTAAGACTGAAAGTACAAATGTCAAGAAAAAGGATCTATGGTGTTTAGAAGAGGGAAGATTTTGCATGGATATCCGCCCCACACAATGTTCTTGAGTTGATCTTTAACATGAACCCCAGGTCCAAGCTTTAATTCTACCCAGATATGGGTCTCTCTCTCATTTTTGAGACATATCACACATGGAAAGATATAACCCCATCAACTAGAAAAAAAAGCCATTTAGGCTCTCTCTAATTTTGAGGGTATCACACAGAGAAATACATAACCCCCTCAACCAGGAGTTTAAGACCAGTGACAGGAGAGGAACAGTTGGAAACAACATATGGGGGGTATTGAATTTGTTGGTCAACCCAGTACCATGGACATCCAACCATGGAGAGACTACCTCCAGCTGAAGTCTGACCACAGTGTTTAATACAATTCTAGCAAACTGGTGCTCTCTCTCATTTTGTGGTCTATCCCGCTCAAAGATTTCTCAAACCAGTCTAACCATTGTATACTACTACAGTATACCAGCAAACTGGCAAATCCCACACAGATTTTTTTCCAACCCATTTCAAGTTGTGACATACTTTGAAATAGTAATGACATGAAATGTTGCACTTAACTATTTATTGTCTTCAAAGATGAACCCAATAAAAAACATAACCTCCTCAACCAGTCTGATCACTGCATACTACTGTAACAGTAAACTGTCTCTCTCCCTTATTATGCGGAAAAGCTGTATTCCGCACGCAGGGAGATTTTTCAAACCTAATTACAATATATAACCTCCTCAACCAGTCTGACCACTGTATACTTCTATACCAGTGAACTGGCGAACATGCTGAGGACTACCACTTCACATGTGGCAGGGGCACAGAACCTCTGTGTCCTGGGTCCCGTCATTAGCAGGGTGAAGGGTAATGTGCTTTTGGTGTGTGGGGAAAATCCCCTTTAGCCCTACAGGAGAAATAACTCTACTCCACAAAAAGCAGGAGCCCAGGACATAGATGAGTTCTACGTTCCACCATCTCCCCCCACCTCCAACCCTAAAATACGGTTAGGGTTATATGTCACAGGCCCCCAATTCCCCCTTATCCTCACCAGGGCGCAGAACATTGCTGAGTCCTGGGTTGCCCTAAAATATTGAAAAGTAAGGCTGCGCATATAGTGCCCAGCGACGGCAACGTCGCGCCAAAACAAATAAATAGAACCCGTCGCATGCTCTTATAGTAAGTGCGATGGAGCGACTGAGCTATTAAAAAATTGGAAGCCATTGCAATTTGATTTTGGGAGAGACAGTCGCCACATGTGACTGTCTCTATACCAATCACAGAGCGCCTACTGCACTCTGCCCGCCCCCTTCGTGACGTCACTGGCCTTGTCGCCAGGGACGTCGCTCCAAACCTAAGTGCAACTTTCGCCAGTGGCAACATGTGACATCATCGGTCGCCGTCGCTGGCACTATAAACGCGCCTTAGTGTTCAATAAAATGAACCACGGCATCTTTGATGAAAGTGGCACCCCAAAAAGAACAGTTTAAAGGAGGATTCCAATTTCAGTTGTGATGAGTTTATAATTTTAAGTGATGATGATTGCGAGGATGATATGGGCACTCAGGAAGATGATATGTAAAAAATAGTAGGCCCTAAATCCCCCTTGTTGCTGACTGGCACCAGTGTGTTGCATTACAAACTATTTTTCCTCAACTGTTTTAACATTTCTTTGAGCCATGTGCTTGACCCTTGGTACTTGGAGTGGAGAGTCTTCCCCCACCCCCTGTTCAAGTTGTCCCCTCTGTGGGATCCCAAGTAAAGGAGATCCAAACAAATTACGTTTTGGTTTTGCTTCACTTCGGGTGTGCTATGTACGGTAGTCATGATTATGTGGTCCGTAACAACCTGGAATTCAAGTTGTCAAGGTAACCGGATTCGGGGAATACGATCAATAAACCTTTTCACAGGTGTCAGATTTCTGACCCGCAAATGTGCCTGTAGATAGGATTATCTGTGAATCAGATTTTATTGTGTTATATAGCTTCTATGTTGTATACAACTGTATAATAAGAAATATGATTTTGAGTTTGCCGAATTGTGGGGTTCATGAGTCGGAATGTAAGGGAGTGAAAGCAGTTAATTAACTACAGAACAGGAGCAGCATAATGAAGATGGTTTTTAGAGATTAGGAAAACAGTTAATCCTATAGATTAGAACACAGTTAATCAGTATAGGACAAGGGAATTTGTAAATCAGAGCAAAGATTGATAGTAAGATAAGAAGGTAGAGGAGAACTGTTCCAACATTAATGATTGACTCCAGAAATGTAAAGGGCAAAATATGTGATTTAGCAAGCAGCTCGAAAAAGGGTATACAAAGTAGATTAAAAGTGTATATGTCAGAACTATTACCAACCAGCTACCATGATATACTTAGTTCTCCACTTATAACCAAAGCCTATAATATGCCTGTATATGAAGCTTTAGCCTCTGTGATAAAATTATTGGAACTGCGAAGAACGAAATCTGCCTCCGGGATATTTCATTTGAAACTACTACTAGGAAAGATCAACATTTTAAGTGCCCATTCTTATCTGGCACGTAAGAGTATTTGTGTGTGTGTACGAGAGCATGTCTGTTGGTTACTGCACCGACACACTTTATTCGAGCAAATACCCAGTATGTACCTGGCAGATACCTGGAATGCGCCGCTCCTCACCTCTGACAAGCCCCGTTGCGTTTGCCTTCCCAGCCTGGGTTCATGCCTGGCTGACGGGCGGCTGATCTGTTAAATGATAATGATTAGGATTTAATAGGCTGCAATGCTTCGCGTGTCTACCAGATGGCATAAATTCATGAATTGTAATGCAGTATATATATATATATACTGTGCAGTATTGCAGCCAGCGGGAATAAAATGCTTCAATCCCTGCCTGGAAAATAACGCAATGCACTCGGGCAGAAAACAGTCACAAACCTCAATACACCCGGGTATACCCGAATTCGTGGGACTAGCCGAGCTCGAATAAAGTGTGTCGCCAGTGTTACATTGGACAGTACTGCACTTCTTACAAAAAATAAGAGAAAATTCAGAATTCATACAAAAAGTATTAATCATCTATCTTGGCTCACTACTTCTTAATTATATTACATTTTGTTTCTGCTAGGCAGGAGTGCACCCTTTAAAGGGTTTTGGTCAAACTGCAGTAATTTGGACAATTTGTAGGCATATTAAAAAAATTCACATTGTTGACCTTATTAAAAAAACGCCCAGTAAACATCACCGTATATGACATTAACATTCCTTAGGAATTGCAAACTGCTAGAAGAATATAATTAGGGTAGCAAAGAACAAGAAAAGGCGGTTCTAAAAAAAAAGTTATTTTTGAAAAAACAAAACCAAGTTAGACCATGCAGTGAATACGCCTGTATTGGTGTCTAAGTAACTATACCCAATGTCAAATCTAACATTTTGGTTTTCAGATTCTGATACAGGGATCATACAGATCATTTGGGGAATCCAGTGGATGCAGCTAAAGCTCTCTGATTATCTTGGGTTACACAAAAAGCAATAGAAAGTACTTTTCACATTTTCCAAATCTACAGATTACTGCCCCTGATTCCAGTTACAGTATATCCTTTCTAACACACAAAGACAAACCCCTACTGCAGAGAAAATGTCCCCTTTCGGTTATTAATGTAGGGTAGAGGTTAGTGAAAATGGGCACCACAGAATATCAGCTTTTGTTGTAGTTACTGTGAGCTATATATTCTTTAAAATTGGTCTTTGTGATAAAAGGATGGAAAACAATAAATATATTTAATGTAATTAGACAATATACATTAAGGTGATTGTATAGTGACTCGTTTACATCCTTTTTTATTTTATTGCAATCACTAGCCACTTCAGTTTCAATTGATTTCTTTATTCAAATCTTGTATTATTTACTAACTGAGTTCCTGATTTGTGATTTTATTTGGTGGAAAATAATATTGAGTATGTGGAAATGTTTAATCACATATTTTCCCAATGACTTGTAATAACTTTATGGAACTCCAAAGAGGGGAAGCTTGACTGTAAATACCATGCAGAATTAATAAAGTTATCCTGATTTTATAAAGCAGTAAGAATATTTATTTTATTTCTGTGCTATGATGACGGAGTACCCAATACGTTTTTAAGATTTGTCATACATATAACTTATGTAAAAACATTTCTTGAAACCACAATGGCCCAGCTTCACTTACTTATCATCCCTTCGTGAGATCCCATGCTAACGACACCACTGTTGATGCTGTTGTTTGTTACTCACTTCTAATCACTTTCTATTCTTCCTATGGCCGGACCACTTTCAATTTGTATGCACATTACAATAATATTTTTTTTAGCTCCAATCATCCTATTAGTCATTTTTTTAAATGTACTTTACTTGTGAGAGCCAGGGATGCTCTGTGTTTACTCTCTGAATAACACTGTCATATTTTGCTGCTTTGCTTATATGCCTATAACCGGACACTTCTTAAACCAGACACTAAAAGACAACGTGTGTTCATGCATTAAATAAATCAAGACACTCTCAAATGATTGGCACATATTTTTTTTATTACAATCAGAGAACACAGGCACCCAGTGTGGCCCTATCCAGGAGCAGACGAACGCTACTTATCAACCTCCCCTGGGAATATGTGAGTTATACTCAATAGCCCTTCCCAGCAGACATGTCTTCCTCACCTATTCTGGAGGACTTACATTCATCCAGCAATACTCCCTATGCAACACTGCATTTATAGTCAACATTCATTTGCAGACACACGGGGGACTCTATCCACCCATCTTCATGATAATATGTAGGCCATACCACCTCTTCCTGCTATACAGAAACTCTTTCACAGCTGTACCTACCAAGTTTCACCATCTATCCCAACAAACACTGCTAAGGATGGTAAGGAAACAGAAGGCTGGGCTTGTTAATGAAAAGAGAATAGTCCATTCAATTATACATGTATGCGCCTGCATCCTCAAGTTCCTACTTTCTTTAAAAAACTAGAAGTCAACTCTTGGCAGATATGGCTTTAAAATGAATATATTACCATTTTATACAGGTTTGAAAAAAACTCTGAATCCGTGTCCAGTGGGATTCATAGTGGTAAATCTTGTCAGGTTTGTTAATGGAAGGGTCGTATCATCTTGAAGACAAGCTACTGAATTAAACACAGGGAAGCAGCAGTTAATATGCTTCTCAGTGATAAACCTATATCACTGCCCATATAGGAAATGCATATCAGGATAAAATGATCATAAGATATATCTCTATATTGGTCTATAAGGACAGCATGCCACTCTAGGGAAGCTAAACCCATAAAAATCACAGAAGGATTATCTCTCAATACCCATTAGATATAATAGCTTAAATATTATAAAATCTCCCTGTCCCAATAGATAGCCCACATGGTAATTTGGAACTTTCTCTATAAAAATAACATTTAATTACACCATGCGTCAATGCCACTTCCCTAATTGCTTACTGTACTAACTCAACTGAACTTCAAGGGGATCTATACACTAAATCACAGAAAAATAGTTTTTTTGGCAATGGAGGCCTCAGGAACCCTCTTTACACTCCAGTAGATATGTAATGCCCACGTTGAATGAGGTATTGAAATTTAGCTCATTTGCTGCTGTACAGTGCTTGCAATGCTTTACAAAAATCAATGAGAAAAAAATACCATGTGGACCAATCTAACCCATTCTGTGCCTGCATGATCTACAGCAGGGGGCGCAACTTTAGTCCTCAAGACCCCCAAACAGGTCAGGTTTTAAGGATATCCCAGCTTCAGCACAGGTGGCTCAATCAGTGGTTGATTGAGCCACCTGTGCTAAAGCTGGGATATCATAAAACAAGACCTGCTGGGGGGTCTTGAGAACTGGAGTTGAGCACCACTGATCTACAACACTAATCTCTCAATCCCGGTTAGTGTTGGAGAGGCTTTTGAGACATTGATGTACACGTCTTTGTTAACACATTTAGCATCAGTGCGGTACAAATACATTTGCTTACTGTGGTCACAGTAAATGGCATACCTGAAGATCTCACTGATTTTAGGAGACGACCTGCTGATTTTCTTGTATATTTCTGCCTGCATCCTATGTGGTCCGAACCTACCTCTTTTATGCTCTGGGCTTGCCTTGTAATGCATTGCCGGCCTGCGGAGCCACAAAGGAGTTAAAAAAAAGCATGCACACCATAATGGTCATTAAAGGTCCCAAATGATTTAGGGATAAGGAGAAAAATCAACTAAAATATACACGATATGTAGGCTTTAAACTTATATTTTTTGTGCTGCATTTCTTAAGAATGCTTTAATCTCATAGAAATTCCAAAACCACTGTAAATGTAGTTTGTCTCACTCATCGTGTTCAAAAGGTATCTGTATATATCTAACTGACAAATCAGGCTTAATTAGAAACCTGTCTAAAAGAAGTTGTAAAAATGTCTGTCTTGGCTAGGGTTGCCAGATGGCTTCTCCAAAAATACTGGACTCAATGGTGAAAGGTGAAATCAGGTCACTATGTCCAGGGAGGAAAATACCAGACATATACATGTCTAGTATTTCAGTACCTCTCATTTTTTACTGGACAGAGTACCCAGTACAGTCCAGTTCAATACCGGACACCTGGCAACCCTAGTCTTGGCACACACGCATATGCTACAATGGGGCCTCTTCCCAAGTCAATTGCCTGAAAAAGTTGATACACACTTTTGTATCACTTGACATGGCTGCCCATGGGTTCCCAGTTGTAGTTTGTCTCTGCATAACTGAATAGTAGCCAATGCAGTGTTCATGTCACATAATATGGTTGAAACAACTCTGGACAATTTGCTGCTGACCACAGTGAAAATAAGGCCCTGTAGGCTTTGGTCTACCATGTCATGTTCCCTGCATTGTACCAAGGCTCAAATGATCAAGGGGATTAATGCTACTACTTCAATGCTCGAGTGGCCAAAAACACAGTGCACTGTAAATATTTTCAGCACTAAAGGGTTGGTCCTAGATCAATTTAGCATTGCTTAAATTCATTCTTAGCATCTCTACACTGTTTTTTTGGGTGATTTTTTTTGAAGCTCCTCTGAGCACTGTTACTTTGTACACAGTGTTAAAATCAGAAGTTAACATACAATCATATAAAAATAGTTTTTCATTATAATGGAGGTCTTGGCACATTATTTTTTTTCTTCTCTAATACATTTATGTATATTGACATTTTTCTTTTACTAAGTGCTATGATGTACAAACAACGGTTGAGCAGAGATAAGGTGAAGGCTATAGAATAGCAATATACATTTTTAAGTGACTTTGGCCCATATCTACTGAGTGGTGCTATACCATAAGACACATTCCAGTGATGGAAGACACCTTATGGGACATGAAACGTTGTCTTTCCACTGTTCTTGGCTGTCACATTAAATGGAGAATTGCATTATGAACTTGTGAGTAGAGCTCAACTTTGTACCTCTGTCCTAGAGGAGACCTGCATTTTGAGGAAATTGTTTGTCTATGTTTTGTTGGTGGCAAAAGCAGGATTCTCCTCGCCTGAAACGTTTTCCCCACACTTTGGAACAATACTAGACACCTTATGGCCCATTCACTTGAATGGGCTCGAAGGTGTCTTCTGGCACCAGATGGTGTTTTGTGACATAGCAGCACTTCCATCTTCACAGATGTTTTCCACCTGAGCACAAAGAGAACTTCTGTTCTTTCATTGGTTGTTCCACTATTAAAAACCCCACACATATGTTCAAACAGAATTAAGTAAGCCAACACAACGGTAAAAGGAGGTAATTAAAAAAATTAAGATATATTATGTGTTAATGTTATATGTTTACCATCTGTAGCTGTGTTGCTTTGGACTGGGGATAATGCTTCCGATACTGCCAGTATGAAAAAAAAATCTTCACTCCTTCTTCCTTTCCTATTTGTCAAAGCAACCACTAGGATCATAAACATACAATATGGGGAGATATATGCTATTCACAAAGACATTCATCATTTTTATATGTATGTATATCTATTGTTGTATAGCTCCCTCGATGTACATAGCACTTCACAGCAGTAATAAATACAAAAAATAAAATAATCTTTCATGCTGCTGTCGTTGCTCCCTCTGTGTAACAGACTAAAGTATTTGATTTCCCATACAACGGCTGATACAACCTCTATCTATCGTTAGGTATGGCCACTTATCTGCTCACGCCTTACATCAATTTCAAAATAATTGTCATTATAATTATCAGGGTGTGTTTAAGGACTTTTAAACCTGCCTGAAAACTGAACCAGCAATAACAACTCGTTTTCTGTTCCCGTGTAGTAGAGCCAGGCTTCAAAAGATCATACTAAATATCTTTTGAATTACTGCTCCATTAATGTGATTGTTCCATGCACTTTGAATATTTTTTTCTGTAGCCTTCCTTTATCATCAAGAGCCAAGTCGTGCAAGTATTTAGGTGCAGATTCCTATTCCTACTATTCTTCACAATAGGACCGAAGCTTCTTTGGAAACATATCCACCCACATATGGCATTTGTTGGATAGACATTCAGGCAACAGCAGCTGTTACACACCAGAACATTCAATGTAGAACAAGTATGATAACAGTGATGAATCAGGATTGAAATGGTACATCTCTGTCAAAGGTCTCCTTAGACTTTTAGGGGTTCACTATGCCTACTCACTAGCTCATGGGTGGGCAACTCCAGTCCTCAAGGGCCACCAACAGGTCAGGTTAAAGATATCCCTGCTTCAGCACAGGTGACTCAATCAGTGGCTCAGTTGACTGAGCCATCTGTGCTGAAGCAGGGATATGCTTAACCTGACCTGCTGGTGGCCCTTGAGGACTGGATTTGCCCACCCCTGCTCTAGTTAGTAGAGAATTGCAAAGTTTTTCTTCAGTTACTTTATTAAGAAAATATTCCATAACTTTTAATATGGAAAATACTAATGGGGGACTTAACCTATTTTGCTTGTGTAAAAATTACTTAAGAGTTGTGATTAAATTATTTGCCAAGTTTTGCAATATAGAATCTTAGGTCAGAGGAGGTGTGTATTCATCAATCTTTGTGTAACTAGGATATCAACAAATACAAAGTTGGGAGTGCATAGATACTGGGAGATAATTGATGTGCAGATAGTAAAGAAAATTTGCATCATTTGGGGAAGATCATGGTGTAACATATATAATACTGATTTATTGAGAATAATATAGTTAGGGATTTGAATTATCTTTTTTTTATGTAACAGGACTCTGTGCACTCTGTCAGGGGTGCTGAACTCCAGTCCTCAAGCCCCCTCCCCCCCCCCCCCCCCCCAACTGGTCAGGTTTTCAGGATATCCCTGCTTCAGCACCAATGGCTCAACTAGTCCCTGCTTCAGCACAGGTGGCACAGTCAGTTTCTGCTTCAATGCAGGAGGCTCAATCAGAGGCTCAGTCTTTGACTGAGCCTCTGATCAAGCCACCTGTGCTGAAGGGGGGATATTCTGAAACACTGACCTGTTGGGGGGGCTTGAGTACAGGAGTTGAGCAGCCCTGCTCTAAGTTATAAGTACTAATCAAAGTGTGTAAAAAGATTTTCAAACAGCAGCAAAAGCATACTGTACTTCACATAGATTCCCTAACAAAGCCAAGTCTTCTCTTCTCTATCATCTATGTACTTACAGAAGCCCTCAAAACCTACAAAAACCTAACAAAGAGCAAAGCAAAAGAGCTAATAGACTGAGCTTCCAAACATAGTGGGTTATATTTACTAGATGCTATTCCATAAAACGCCTTCCAGTGCCGAAAAATACCTAAAAGCCCATTCTTTTCGTTCTCTAACAAACACAGTGCAGCATTTTTTAGGTCCACATTTCCTGTTTCCTCGTGCCTGCTGAGATCCATAATATGCGAAGACGTGTAACATCAGAAAGATGAAGGTCGCCATAAGCTAAAATGCATGGTAAAATCCTAAAAACAAACCACACCAAAAGTTTAGGGACATCTTCCCTAAAGGCCCGTAGCTATTATTTCTTGCACTGGATTGACCGTTAACAAGTGAAAATGGTTCCCAAACTTGTGATCTATCCCTTGGATTCAATTTAGTAGCAGCATTGACCCAACCTATTTATACAAGAGCAAAAAACAGTGGCCCAATGTGCTGGTGATGTCGGCAGCCCTGCCATTAGAAAGCCTTCGTTCAGACCCGGTTTATAATTGAACCTACTGTAATATTGCTGTGGGCTGACGGTAAGCTAATAAATAATGTTCTTGTTGTGAACCCCATCTACTGTGTTGCTTCTGTGTACTGTACATGTAGCTAGGAAACAGTGGGTTGGTAACCAATAAATGCAATGGCAGAACCATTCAACTTACTAAGGGGGTGATGCATCAAAGTATCCAATCGGCAAAAGTGGGCCAATCCACTGATGAATATTTTGCACCCGATTTATTCAAATGAAAAATCCCATTGAAAGCTAATTTATTTTTTCCTTTGATAAGTCTGGTGCAGAATCATTTCCCCCAGATTTGTCCTAGCTTCGCAGATGGAAGATGTTGGTACATGACCTGTTTACTGTAGAAACACATAGCCAGCAAACCTACCCATACTGTGCGTGTGTCACCTTTTTACTGATTACACAATACAATAAAAAGGTATGTTTAATGTGCTGGTCTTGCTTATTACTAATTTCAACTTCAAAGGCTATGGAGGTTTTTTTCTTAAAGTCTCCTCTTTGCAAAACCGGGATAAAATACGTACACCGGATTTATGAAAGGAAAAATTCCAATTGCTTCCAATGGGTTTCGTTTTCTTTCATAAAACCTGTGAAACCTTTTTTGGGCACTGATTTTGCCCATGTGCTGCAGCCAGGAGACTTGAGTAAACGTTCTCCTAAATACTGTATTCCCTTTTCTTACCCTACTTTGCTGTACTAGTATAAAGGAGTAATCAGTGCAAATAAACCATGCAGACACATCTGACAGAAGGCAGCTCCTCCTGAAGCACAGGACCTGTCTTCTCCCTTCATAAAAAAATAAACTTCTTCCTTTAAAACCACCGTTAAAATAGTATTCCCACATAATACATCCTGCTTATTCTATATGTAAAGAAAGACTAGCCAATCATCTGGCTCGACCGTAAGAGTGGCTCAGAAAGTAACGACACTGACTCTGAAAACAATGAGTTTGAAGCAGGGGAGCCTCGGTGTCAATTCCCGGTGTCAGCTCCTTGTGACCTTGGGCAAGTCACTTTATCTCCCTGTGCCTCAGGCACCAAAACATAGAGTGTAAGCTCATCTGGGCAGGGTCTGTAAAAATCATATGTGCTGCGTACCACGCGCTATACTGTTGTTGTGAAGCGCTTTGAGTCCCATTGGGAGAAAAGCACTATGTGAAATAAAGTTATTGTTATTTATGGTTCTGATCGTACTTCAACAAAAAATGCTGTTTTGTATGACCACAGCCCTACACTGTGGCAGAGGCCTTCAATGTATAGTTCTTTAAATGTCTTGAAGGTCCCGTTAAAAAAGAAAAGAAACAAAAACCTGCCATGTCTCTCAAACTATGCATAAAAGCAATTTAAAGTTCTTATTTTGAATTCTATTTCAAGAATTTAAAATGAGGTAATAAGATCCGCACAACCCGTCAGAGCTTGATCCGGTCAAGATTATTGCAGCCGATAAAAAAATAATAGATTGAGGTCCGATTAGAACAACAACAAGGCTCATAAAGGTATATTAAAACCTAAATGCAAAACCTACACAGATATGCAAACACATTTCTGTCTGCCTTCAGTTTATATTCAACCCACGGAGTGTGGAGGCAAAGATTGCAACTAAAGTAAGCGACTGCACGTCCCACATCCCTCCAGTCATCTTTCCATGTCCGATAAACACAAATGAGGTGGCGTTTAACACTACAGCACACCGAGCAATGAGATTTCCATCCAAAACGGGTCTGAAAATACAGTACTGTTTGCACAAATTCTACCATTTCTGTTTTAATGATCCACATTTATATGGCCAGAAGACCTAATTGATGGCAATGTGAACTTCACCATGTCCATTGCCCCAGCACATTATTTTGAGAGGTGGCAGTGGTAAACAGAAGACTTAATATGATCTGTAAACCAAAAGCAGTTCAGCTTACAAAAGTAAGGGGGAAAAAAAACATTAAAAAATAGCTATACAATGTTATAGCATGTCCTGAAGATTTTTTCTCCCCAGCGCTGAGGACGAAAAAAAGCGAAAGTCTGCGGCGCTGGGAGCACTGAATGCCGCAAACGCAATGCGCACTGGGGCAGGTGTCCATGCTCCTGAATGGGACCCATTGCAGCATTAATCCTTCAGCGCCTCGACCGCATCTGTACATGCTCACGTTTAATGCTAATCAGCTTCCGGTAGAAAGTCCAGTAGGGAAATCTGGGGCTCAAAAGTATTCAAACAGAAGAGACTGTTGAGGTCTCTTTAGACCTTGAATGTAGAATATATATATATATATAAATATATATAATATAAATGATAAGATCAGGCCCATAAATATTATCTGGAGTGTAAATGCGGGGGTATCCAGTGCTGGAAATTGAGATAACATAATGCCTACCTGGCCTCACTCTTAATCAGAGAATGCAGCATCCAGGAAAATGAATAAATGGCGCCAAGTTGTCTTATGTATCCTGGTACACCTGGTATAACCCCCCTGAACATCCATCAACCGCCTCTCTCACCGGATTAGGTAGATAATTGCTGCCGCACGGAGTCAGATGTGCCTTGATCCCTCCTTGTGTTCAGGTCCTGGTAGTTGTTCTCCGGTGTGTTGTCCGCGAAGGAAGATGAAGCAAAAATAGAAGAACTGCGACGCACCGCCAAATTGAAGAAGGAGTATGACTTAATATATAAAAAAGAGCTTTATGGAATCCTTCACAAATAGGCCGACATGTTTCGCGCGTGTTGCGCTTTCTCGAGGTCCCTTCTGAGCTAGCTTCCGTCGGGACTTTTAAATGCCCTGCGTTCCCGGCTACCCCCTTTATTCCAACATTAAGAAGGCAGAGGCTATATGGGAGAATGTAGCATCCCTTGTTCTCTTGTTAAATGTTTTTTGTTAATAAAGTTGTTTTAACATTTTTTTATTCCTCTGAATACCCAGCGTGTTGATGCAGCAGCGCACCAGCTGTTGCGTGATGACGCGTATACCGACTTCTTTTGCCAGGAACACAGGGTATTTAAAAGTCCCGACAAAGTCTAGCTCAGAAGGGACCTCGAGAAAGCGCAACACGCGCAAAACATGTCGGTCTATTTGTCAAGGATCCCATAAAGCTCTTTTTTACATATATTAAGTCATACTCCTTCTTCAATTTGTTGGTGTGTCGCAGTTCTTCTATTTTTGCAAAACAGCTTCCGGATACTAAATACAGTACAAATAAATTGCACTTATGAAAATGAATCCCATTTTTTTTTCGTGAAAAAAAATCCTTTGTGTTTTTGTGTTCAACAACTTTTCGGCGACCCGTCTGAAAACCACTTTCAAGCCATTAAACACTATTCACAACCAGTCCAGAGCATGAACACATTTGTGAAAATTTGAAGTGCAGAAGAAATTTCACGTGGGTTTTATTAACTAGTGCGCTGCAAAAAATAAAAAAAAAAAAAAAAGAGTCAAAATAATACGGCTCGCCATAAAATCGGCGAGAAAGGTTAGGGAGATAAACCTCCATTTTAAAAACTTTAATCCATCTGGAAGAGCCTGCAACAGTCTTGTCTGAATTGAACAGTTAAAATAAATGAGGGATTATTTATCTAATTTTCCAGGGGCACAATACTGCACAAGATTTATCAAACAAATAAATCCCATAGGTTTGAATGGACACAACGGTTTCTTGATAAATCTGCTTCAGTTTGTGGGCCTCGGTTGAGCAGCTGGGAGACTTCGATTAAATGACCCCCAATGTTTGGTATTTATAGATGGCTCCTCTTCCTAACACAAAGGGTTGCATGGAATGCTTGGGTGGTCTCTTTAAGGGATGGAACAGAATAACTATTCTACTTATGTATCAAACAAGAGCAGGACAGAAAACCAAATTCTCTCCAGTTAAAATCTCTAAATGTTGTAATGGAAGGTGATGGCAACCGTAGAATGGAAAAATGTCTTGCATTTTTATCAAGTTCAAAGCAAAACCAAAAAAAAAAATATGCCCCCTACCATCTGGAAGACAATCTGCAGTATTTTATTTTTATTTATTTTTTTCATTTTTTTTTTTTTTATAGAATAGTTTATTTTTCATTTTTTTTTTTAGTATATCAACTTTTCCCTCTCCTACTGGTAAAGTGGAAAGGGTGAAAATTGTAGGCGTTACGATTCAGAGCCCTTTTAAACAGGATATTGGGCTATTGGGGAAATAGAGAGCAGCACACATTTGGATAGCTACAAGGTGTCGACATGGTTCATATCCCTGACATCTTGAAAGATGGGAGAAGTGT
Source organism: Ascaphus truei (assembly GCF_040206685.1). Classification (NCBI taxonomy): domain Eukaryota; kingdom Metazoa; phylum Chordata; class Amphibia; order Anura; family Ascaphidae; genus Ascaphus; species Ascaphus truei. Next base: position 110,248,999 of record NC_134488.1, on the reverse strand, counting down.
GAAAAGTGAAACTCCCCTCTTTCTTTCACAAGGGCAAAACTGAGACCTTGAAGGAGGCCAACCCCAGGATACCATACAAAGACCTGAATAAATGAAAGAGCAGCTCGGGGAAGGTTCCTTCACATCCATTAGGCCGGTGGGCATGAAGAGCAGGTGGGTTGTAGAAGGTTTTGCCAAAAGCTAACATATTCCCCATAAGAAGGTCCTTCTGTACCTGCATCCCACCTATTTAATGCAATTCCAGTCATTCAGTATTCCCCTTACTCTCAAGACATACCTTTAAGGAGAGAAAGATTAACCAATAAGAGCAACATCTGACTTGTTTCTTTTTGCCCTTTGAGAAAAAAATGATACTGCAAATTTGTGGTGGTTTGGACCATAAGTCACATCATTTAAATGTGATGTGTTTGGCTGTTTATGTGGAAACAGGTCATATTGTAGAATCCATTTGTTTTCAAACAGGGGTGTTAGCCGCTTTGGTAACCTGTCAAGATCGGTGCATTCCACCATTTCTTCCCCCCCATAAAGGTCCTACACACATGATTTTCCTCTGGAGCAGTTTTTCTCCTAATGTAGCTTCATTGCTTGGGTCGTGCCTTCGTAAAGCAGATGGTTGGGAAGTGAAACATTTTGCTTGATTGCCATGTCTTGCAAGAGTTCTAGAAGCACGCACTATGCACAGAAAATCTAGGCTCATATGTAACGCGCTGGAATCAATCTTTGGCTCCTGGAGTTAGTTATCAACATATTTTGGATCTCACACTGTTGCCCTTTTCCATTTTACACTCCAACTTTTCTTCATATTTTACTTTATCTCCTCTATTTCATACCCACCTAGTGAAGACTGAGGGTCATGTTTCCTAAATGGTGCTAAGCTATACATTTTAAGGTAAATTAATGGGCCGCAAGGTACTTTACGGCTTAGCACCACATAGTAAATATGACCCTGAATATTAAAGCAGTGTAAGCAATAGTAGTATCTATGTGAAAAGGAGTTTTGTAAGGTGACATGCTGCATCAATGGCTCAACAATACTTTTCCATGAATCTGTGAGTTCTGGAGTCATTCAGCTCAAAGTTAAAGTGATATATATATATGCGGTATAAATATATATATATATATGCGGTGTGTGTGCGGCTGTAAATCTGATATTATAATGGTCAGCTGAATCTTATTCTTAAGGAACATTTCCCACTCGTGGGCCCCATACTACCTATGCCTAAACTTGTCGCTGCCCACAGTCCTTTCCATATGAAAATGGATGGACTGGGGATAAAATAATGTTGTGCCTGAGTTTAAAAGAACCTTGGGCTCTCAGTCACAACAGCACAGTGGTCATTCGGCTTTGGCTAAAGAGAAGGAGAGAGTGCAGTTCATACTTCTACATGTAGATGACCATCATGGCTGTGATAAAAACAGGAAGAAGGTTGGACACCCCTGTGATTTGCACACATATTACATTGCTCACAACTTCCCAGCAATATGTGCTTCATTATTCTTTGCTTCAGACCACAGGTCTCAAACACCTTTGGTCAAAGGTCCAGCCTAGTAAAAAAAAACAACATCCTTAGCTGTAACTCGCCATTGCTTTAGCACTAATTACTCATCTTGAAACAATCGCTCCCACATGGCCGTGTCTGTGTACAACTCCTCTTAATCTTTCTCAATAGCCAGCGTATGATAACCCCATAACTCCAACTCTAATATAATCATGAAGATTTTCTTTTGACATGTTGACCTCTATTTACTAACCAGTGCTTGTGTGAGTGATCCACATGTCTTCCGGGGCTGGAAGGACACTTCCCGGTGCTGGAAGGTGTCTTATGGTATAGCACTGCTTAATAAATATGGGTCATACTGAACCCCTGACGTAACAGTACTATAAGCATAATGTCCCGTATGCCCTGAAAGCTAATGACAGTGATTAAATGGTACATGAGTTAGAGAGCCAAAGATAGGGAAGTGGTGAAGATGGCTAACTCCTTAATGTACCTTTTGGTCACACATCAATTTACTATGCAAGGATTTCATTCTCCATCATGTTTTCCAATCTTCTCTATCTGTATACAGGTTCACATGAACACGCTATTATGAAAAGCCCATAAACGTACCATTATGTTTTTGTCTCAACCTTCTTGCTCATAATCCCACCTTTTCTTAAAATAGTGGAATTTGATTTTTCTCTTTCAATAGCACATTTCACATTCTGCCTTTAGTCATTAGCTGCAACGTTACTACGTTCAATGTTGACACTGACTATGCACAAACAGATCTACTGGGGCAACTTAAAAATGGAGCACTGCTTTACTAGAGAGATTTCCTTTTCTATCAGTGCCTCCAGCCACTCAGTGAATATCATGGCTCACAATGAAGTCTTCAGTGCTCCCACGCTGTAAAAGAAGCAGCTGGTGATCAATAATTTCATGAAAACTGTGCATTTTTTGTTACATATACATGTGTGTGTATATATATATATATATATATATATATATTTACACACACACACACACACTATCGTTTTTTATGATTTTTTTCTTTTTTGATTTTCATTTCCCCTTGTAGTACATTCAAATACGCCTCCCTTGGGACATTGTAACAAACCTCTGTAGGTTTGTGGAAATGGATGTATGCTGGGATGTAAGAACTACGAATCAATTGACTGTTCTGATCACCTTTCCAAGAAGAATTTGAGAGCACGGTCAATGTTCATTCGATGACCAACCCTGGTCACTCCAAGGTCAATGTAATCCTCCTTGGTCAGAGATGGTAAATGGCTACCATCAATCTCGTTGTCTAGGAAATGTTCTCGGTGCTCCCCAAGGTTCAAATAGTCCAGCCAGTCAGCCACATCATATTTTGTCCAGAAGTGAAGGAGTTTAGAGGCAAAGGGCTTCTCTGTAGGGGGTAGAATGAAATGTGTGGGGGATAGGGACCGGCTGCCCGTTGAAAAGCTGGGGAAAGAATCCCCTCCAGTGGTAGGTGAACCCCTCAGGTCATAGACCCCTGTATAAACAGGGGCAGAAGGCAGGATAGGGAGAGAAGAAGGACGGGGTGTAGGGCTTATTTTGTGCTCCGTGGCCAGAGATGAAGGGCTTGGTGCTCGTCTCAGGGAAGGGCGGATGTCAAAGTCCACACTTTTGGGGTGCTTTGGAGCAGGCTGGGGAGACTTGGGCCAGTTGTGAAACAAGCTGCTCACTGGTTTAGAAGAAATCAAGGAAGCAGCAGAATCATCAACTATCCTATAAAAAAAAAAAAAGACAAAAGCTGATAAATCATAACATGCCATCTTTAAACCCCCTCTCCCTACCCCCTCAGAAGATGCCATGGATATAGCCAACAGGTGGCAATTATCTACCATGAGTGATGGCTGGCAAATAAAAGGTTGACAGCAAGTTAGTTTTTGTATTGAGCCAAATCACTGCAGGAGTGACCGGATATCCACTACATATCACTATAATGTTGGATTTTCTAACAGCTAATTATTTAAAATATTAAATATGGAAAATAAATAATAAAGCGGGTATTTAGCATATTGGGACATTTTAAATAGCCCGTTATGAGGCTTGGAACAAGAGATTTAAGATCTTTGTATCTGACTGTACTTGCATCATACATTTTGACAGTGATTTGCTGCTCCATTAGTTAGCATGTACATTAAAGGTAAGATATTCTTCATCGAGTTTCTTATAGCCCAAGTATCTAAGCTAGATATGCTTAATGCCAGCTTTAACATGGCAGTTGATGTGGCCAAGGAAGAACTAAAATTGGCACATCTCTTTGCATTTCCCTTTACTCTTTCTTTTGTTCCCCATAGTATTACCCAAATCCCAATGCGATGCATTAACGCTAAAAGACACATTTTCCAAATGACTCCAAATATAATATCAAGCTTCATATAAATCACCCCATTAGTATAAAAGATTGTGTCATTATCTGATTTAAAAATAACAACTTTGTTTCACATGTATGTGGTGGATGTGGCCATAAGTCAGTATATGGCAGACATGGCTTTGATAAGTATTTGTATTACTGTACATCAATTTGGTGTTGAAAGGGGAAACTAGAAATGTATTCTTTAACAATACAATATTTGCTCACCTAAAAGTGTATCCCTTGTAACCCCATAGCAATACCTGTGCCTTTGCAGAGAAGTGGGTCTCTCCGGTGTAAAAGACACCGCAGATTCTGGTGGCCTGGACCATGAAACACCACTCATATGCTGGAGTTTTGAGCTGAGCTCAGTAATCATGTTAGCCTTAACTGTAGAGACGGGAGAGGTTTTTTCCTGGGAGTAGTCCTCCCAGGGAAGAGTGGGAGATTTCCGCTGAGCATCCTTTGCCGACTCTGGAGGGGCACTAAGTGAAGGCCCCTGTGATGGAGTCAAAGTAAAGACATTTTCCGTGCAGGGAGCAATGGAAATGGTGGTACTTGTGGCAGTAATGGGATCCCTGAGTAGCCCTGGGGTTCTACTTGGGAATGTCCGGGACCGGATTTTATTTTGGAGGACAGGCTTATCAGTACCAAATGCTTGCCCATCTAGGTACGTAATGTAAGTGTCCAGAAGTTCAGTTCCTTCTGTAGAGAGACCAGACATGCTAGACAATGTAGAGACACTACTAATAGTCTCCAGATGATGATCACTGCTGCTTCGACTGTCAATCTCTTCAATGCCAGAATCAGTCACTGTCTCTATAGTGTCTGAAGCCGGTATTTGGATAGATGACACAATAGAGGAAAAATTTACATGCGGTTCTTTGAGTTCTGGTGTCCCCTGGGTTAGGTTAGCTACTTCACTATCATAAGAGGTGAGGCTAGAAGTTGTAGAATCTATAGCAGGAGCAATGCCAGAGTCAGGAGGAGCTGGGGGCAAAGGAGGTGGGAGTGTAGAGGCCCCACTTGTTGCCCCTGGAGGGGACTCAGGTTTGTCAAAACTATTTGAAAACTCTAAGGGTGGAGGAAGGGGTTCAGTAAAAATAAAATCATCATCAACATCAATAGAAGGGGCTGGGGGAGGCAGGACTAACAGAGGGAGTCCATTTTCTTTGGAACTTGATTCATTTGATGGAGAATTTGTGCTAGATAATGGAGAATAGTTTGCTGCTATGGTTGGTAATGGCCTTTCACTCTTCACCTGTTTGCACAAGGAGACTTTGCGGTTTTCTTCCTCATCTTTGTGGGTGGAGTTTTCCATGAAACGCACATGCAGTTCTATCTTTTCAGGGCCTTCTGTCCTCTTCTCCCAGGCTTTACCTTGTTCAACCCCTTGCAGTAGCAAGAGTGCAGGTGATCTGTGACCAGAGCTCTCCTCCGATTTCTTTTCACTGCTTGCAGACACCATGCAGGGCTTGTAATCAATCTCTTTTTTCTTACCTGACCCTGAACCCCAAAGTTGGTGTGGGGAACGGCTGGGTGATTCTAGTGGTGACTTTGGTTGCTCCACAAAACGTGGTGATGATGGACGAGATTTCCGCTCTTCCATTTCATTTCTGCTATGCTGCTGTGACTCTTTTAGAGCTCTCTCTCTGGCTGCCAGAGCAAGACCAAGAGGAGAGTTGGGATCAAGGATTTTTCCAGTCAATGGATGTATGAGTGGGGTGCATATCCCTCCAACTGGGCTAACACTGGACATTGTCAGTGGACTGGAGCATGACTGTAACTGTGGTATAAAAGTAGAACACACAGTGCTAAAAGCGCTAGTTGTACTAGATCCATACGCCTTGCCAGATTTGGGCTGGTAGACATACCCACTTGCAATGTCTCTATTTACAGGGAGTCCAATATTGGCGGGAACATTGAGGTGCCTGTATGGTTCACTAGCAAACATGCCCTCATCAATAGATTTGGAATGCTTTAGTCGCGGGGCAGGTGTGGGTTCAGGGTCTTCCTCTGTAGACAAAAAAAGCGCTGACTTACGACGGGCTTCATTAAACCACTCACGGTCCCGCCGTGCTGCACCAACAATGGCTGCCCCAAACTGACTAGTAAAATCAATATTATCACGCAGTTGTAGAGATGGGATGGGGTCTGGTTGGCTTTCAGCCTCCATGCTGCTGCCTTGGCTGCTCCTTCCGCTGCTACTAGTTGAGGGAGCTTTGATAATTATGGTAGGGATGGGAATGGAGCTTTTCTCATGTAACTTTGTTGTCTGCTGCTGGTGATGTGATTTGTATTGCTGCTTTTGCAGCTGCAGCTGCTGCTGCTGCTGCTGCTGCTGCTGCTGCTGCTGCTGCTCAAGTTGTTCATTTTCCACCTTAACCTGTTTGACCAGTTGTCCTTTTCGACGCACTGCCTTTGCTGGAACATACATTGCAGTACTGGCTGCTCTGGACGGTAAATTGAAGTAGCGAATTTCCTGTGCCTGGGATCTCCAACCTCTCATATTGGCCTGTGAAGACATGCCCATGTGAGTCTGTTCATCTGTTCTTTGTTCAGAGTCTTGGTGGTAAAGCTGCATTTTTTCTCTTCGTTGGGACGCCTCTATCATTTGCTGGTCAAAGAGACCGGTCTCCTGCCGCAATGTAGGGGAGTATTGCTTCATATCCCCACTTTGATTAAAGTTAGACCTCAAAACTGGGCTAACTCTTGCTGAAGATGAGGGAGCAGTGTTGTAGGGTGGATCTGGTGGAGAAGTGGTGGGAGGGGGAGGAATGTCTTCTGAGCTGGGGACCGACAGACTGCGGTTAAACTTCATGGGGGGTGCAGACAAGAATGGCTTTTCATCATCTCCAGCTCCTACAAGAAATGAATTCTCTTTAGTTTATGTTTTCGTTACTGAATGTTTTGCCCAGTTAGGTTAAATATGGGGCTGCCATTTACACTAGCTTTTCATTAGTTTGAGGTTGCATTTATTTCTAAAAACGTAATAAATAAAAACAACGGTCAAATGATAACACATAAACAAAGCTATCAAACGCAGCAGTTAAAGGGATAAAACTCCGAACAGCTCTAAACCAGTAGCATTCCCAAAAGAAGAATTTATTTGAGCCCTGTGTACAAAAGCTAATAATAGAAACTTGAAAAGTGAATATATGAGGAAAGTTTTTTTGGAACTAGGGAAACTAATCAGAGCCATTATATCATAATCCCTTTTAGCACATTACAACCGAGTTAAAAGCACATAAATGACCCTTACATAAACCACAAACATTATTTACAACAGGGGCGTGAGGTTTTGTGAAGGTTACCTTAATGAAATAATGCTGGCGGACAAATGCCCAGATATTCACATGGCCCCAGCACTATTGTACTTGACTGACATTGATTTCTATGGGGAGCGGGGAACCCTGCCTGATTCCAACACTCACTACATATACTGCGCTAATGCAGATTATTGAGCCAAGATGTTAAGGAAAGCACTTTTCTTGCTTTAAGGGGGTTATTCATTAAACTGCGTGACTGCCAACTGGCACACTATGGCACAGAAACTGCCATTGACTTCAACAAAATTACCCCATAGCGTTCTTCTTTAAGTTATTTAGCTATTTTATGTCTAAATACTGTATTTGCCAAAATTGAGGTTTCATTTGCAATGCCTCAAGGGCTAGTGAATTAAAACCTTTTAATTGGTAATTGGAGTAGAAGTAGGATTTCACAAATGTTATATATATACAGGAAGTCCTCGGTTATCCAACGGAGCCCGTTCTGGAAGTAGCGTTGGATAGTGAAACCATTGTAAAGTGAGTCCCATGTTAATCAGTGGCAGTGAGCGTTGGATAACGCATTCTGGCGTAGAAAAACGGACGATAGGGTGGCATTGTAAAGCGTTGGATATGCCATTCGTTGTAAAGTGAAACGTTGGATAACGAGGACTACCTGTATATATATATATATATATATATATATATATATATATATATATATATACATACATATATACATATACATACATATATACATATACATACATATACATATATATATATTTTTTTTTAATTGCCACGGTCTTTAGTATCCTTCTAATAAAAGGTTAAAAAAAAAGTACAAAGAAATTGAGCATGAACAAGGTAGAGAGAGTAAAAAGCAAGTAATTCCCCAAACCCTGGAGCTTCTTACCAATGGACTTTTGTCGCATCATCATGGCCTGGGAAGGTGCAGAGGATATGTAGGAAGGCCTCTCATACACGGATTGTGCACTCGGGACTCTATGCTGCCCAAAATTTGGCTGAAGAAACCAGAACCAATAGTAACATAGGACATATAATACAATAGAGGGTCTATTTCAGGGGCTCTTTCGTTTCTTGGTGAAAGGCAAGATTGCAAAACAAAATCATGTCATAAAAGATTTTTACATTTCAGGTAAAACAAACCCTGTTTCTTCAACAGGAGGAGGAGGTGTGAAGATGGGAGTGGGAGGATAGGAGTGGAGTGGAAGGGAGGATGGCCAAGAATGGGTAGGGCCCATTTACTTACTGTATAAACCTCCAAATAGAGTCACTTATACAGATGCGGAGATAACTCTGTGGACACACCTGAGATACCTGAGAAATAAGCATACTCTCCACGTGCACTATAAGGGACTCTATTTGGAGCTATGTAAGTAAATGGGCCCTCTACTAAATCTAATTTTCTCCCTCTATCGATCCACGGACTTTGGCGAAAAAGTTGAGCATTCATGTTATTCTAGGAAACTCTACAATCAAAGTGGTAACGACAGCTAAGTACGGCAGCAAGGAATGCTTGCAAGCAGATTGTATTGCAGGAATTACAGAAACTGCTTAGAAGTAATTAGTAGTGATTTGGTCTTGTAGTAAATTGGACTCACTCATTCCCACCTCACATAGCAGAACAAGATGTTAGCTAGGTGAGAAAACCAAGGCGGGGTGTCTGAAATAACGGAGCATGTAAATTAGAAAAGGTAGTGTGAAGAAGGAGAGGTACAGTAACTAAGATAACAATGTTATTGCCTATTCAGTGTCTTTTTGCATATGTTCTATAACCCATGGCATGCTTTGTTATCACTTTGAGTAAACATACGTCAACTGATACCAGCGGAAATCCTGACCCATAAAAAAAAACATCAAACCCAGCAATGTAAAGCAAGAATTCCAATATTTTAGATACAAAGAATTGCAAATAGTGGTGAGTTTCCAGTATATTGTGGAAACTGGGTTATTTTGGAGGACGTACAACATCTTTTATTTATGTATTTGAGCTCTCCTTCCTCTGAGCTGCTGATTTACAGTAGGCAGATTATATAAAGCAAATTTTGGGGGTTTTCAGCCAGGGAAGACATAACAATTAAGGGTCACCACTTTTTTTTTTATCAGCCAGTAAAATGTTGGGAAAGAACAATATTGCAGCCTGAGACATCAATAGAAAGTTGCATCAACATCTCCAGATAACACTGCGGCTTTTCTATTGGCCGCTGGAGCATGACTGCCCCCGGTGGCCATATTGGATCAACCGGACAAGTATTTCTTTTCAATAGCTACAATATCTTGGGATTCAGCCCTGGAGCCCAGAAAACCTCTGTTCAGGTAAAAATACAATTAAAAAAAACAGAGAAGAGGCAAACATTACTGTTTCAATAGAAAAAGGCCACATTTACAATTCTCGAACTGTTGAAATGTACAAGCAAAGAGGGTCATGACCACACAGATATACAATAAACCTAAGGCTAAAATCAAGCTGACTTTGTACCTCTGAGGAGAAAAATCCCTTTCCGGCAGATCTGGATGTTCCCAGCGAGGTCAGGGGGCTCGGACTTGAGCTCTCATTGACACTGATGGTTTGCTGGGCTGCAGCCAGAATCTCGTCCAGTTTATCTGCAAGTGGAGAAACCAAACACATGGTGATGTGAGGGAGGCCACACTTGGCAGCACATGTGCTATTTATAGACTAATGCTGGGCTGCGCAACCTTTCTCTGCTTTAGATTGCGCACCCCTGCGGCTCCCCTCCCCCCCCTGCTCGCGCCACCCCCCACCCCTCCTTACCTTGGCGCTGGCGTTCTGACATCATTGCCATAGAAATGAGGCGTCACATGACCCTGCAGCGTCATTTGTCGCCAGAAGCTAGCTGAGACATGGTAAGGGACCTTGCAGAGGCCTTTGCCGCTCCCCCAGCATTTAATTTAAATGAAGAGTGTGGGGGCCTCTGTAAGCACTGTGCCACTCCCCCCCAGAAAATCTCACGCCCCCTGGACTAATGCACAAATTTAGGCTGCAACATTGAAACAGTTACGGTTCTTTTGGTTCTTACTTAATGCCATTTGATAGACAGTCCTTTTCTTCTCTGTGTTCTGAGCAGGTTCATATTCTAGAAGGGTGACATAAATAGGGTAAACATTCAGGTATTAAACAGGTGACAAAAGTACCATCAAATTAGCAAAGCGGACTTTAACTACAGTATTTTAATTCCCGAGGGATCAGCAACACATTGCAAAAAGACAGTATCCTGTGTGTTTTATGGAGTAAAAAACACCTAGTTTAGCCTTCGTTCCAAATACCATATTTACTGTTTTGTCAGTGTTTAAAAACAGTTTGTTTTGGGTGATCCAGGTTTCCACCTTTGAGAAATGAGATTGCCGTGCATTTGGAGAGGCGGAGAGGCTGTGACTGCATGCATTTAGAATAGTGTTGCATACCTATGCAGAGAAGTCATCCTACAAAAACTGTGGGTAGGTCATTTATAAAGACAGAAAAAAGTAAGGGTCCCAGAAAAGAGCCTTGGGGCGACCCCACAGGTAATTTCCAAGTGGATAGAGTTAGAGCCTGAGGTAAACAAATGTTGGGATCTTCCTGATAAATAAGAGTTAAACCAGTTTAAAGTATGTGGTCTAATACCAGATTACTGGAGCTTGTTTAACATAATAGCATGATCAACAGTATCAACAGCCTTTGCGAAATCTAGGAATATTGCACCAGCCAACTGTTCCATACCACATTGCATTTTGTTGTAGATTTTTAAGAGCTTCATTACTGTGGGGTGATTTGATCGGAAATGGATTGGAATTCACTAAGAAATGTTGACTTCTTATAGAAATTGCTTAGTTGGGAATTAACACATTTTTCCATGACTTTGGATAATAAAGGTAGAATAGAGAGTAGTCTGCAGTTTGAGACAATGTCTTTGTCACCACTTTTGAAGACAGGGATAACTCCAGGCGTTAGGGATTTGGCTGAAAAACAAAATGGAGTTGATTATGGAGGCAATTGGGGACACCAAGACCTAGGAACATAGATTGCAATTGGTCAGGCCCACATTGATTGTTTAGCTTTAGTTTGAGGACCTCCTGTACAATCTTCTCATCAGACACTAGGCTAACTTGAAATTCTTGAGTACAATGAGGAAGGGGTACTGATATAGGATTGAGCTCAGTTTGGCCTTCCATATTAACATTAGGTTTGCATCTTGATAATAAGGAAGTAACACACACCACAAATTATTCATTTAACATGAATGAATCATCAATTTGGATGGCTCCAAAATATTATTGATAACCTTCCAGAATTTTGCAGGATTGTATGTGTTTTGATAAAAATTGTCAGAGTGGTATTGAGATTTTGCAAATCTAGTTTGTCTTATGCATGTATTCAATAGGGCTTGTATCAAAGGCATGTCTGTTACCAACAGATACAGCTGTGGGTGTCGGCCAGGTAGTAGTTGATCCCTGTCTGGAGGAAAGCAGGGCTACCAACGAGCCCACCTGAGTGTAGCAGTGGTTTAAAAGGCAGGAAAGGGAAGTGTTTGTCTCTCTCCCCTGATCTGCGTACAGAACACATGTACGTGTCCATGCTACCTGGGGACACCAGGGCGTGCAGACCGCATGTAAATGTCCTTGACACAGAGAGACGCCAGAACATCCCGTCTATACCTGCGAGTCCTTGATACAGAGGGATTTTGCTCACTGAAAACCCTGGGCTTTATGCTGCTGGTCTCGGGCCTCAGGGACCCTGGACTTCGGGTAAGGATGGTCGAGCCGTGGAGACCACAGGTGCGTGTCCTTGATACAGAGGGACACCAGATACCTGCACAGACGCATATAGACGTTAATCCGCTATTGAAAACTGGTCTTTATGTTGCTGCATCTTTTTGCTAGGAAAAGCCTTTATTGTTGTTGTTAAAGCTTTGGGGCGAAATAAAGCCTACATGTATTTTCGAAAGGCAGTAACCTGGTTTAAACCTCTGCACACATCTCTTACACAGCTTTATAATTTAAGATCTTGCATGGAGCCAGTTAGTTTATATCTTTTCCACAAGGCATCTCTAAAGCAGGAATGCTCAATAAGACGGGATGTAAATAAGGGGAGATGGGCCCCACGGACTTATTCTGCGCAGTGGACAATGGATATCACAGAATCTTTAGGGACTCTGACTGGAAATATTGGGTTCTGATATCAAATTGATTCTGAACCCAGGGCAGTTGGTAAGGTCAACTAGAAATAGTTGAAAGTTAACATTTCTAAATGTTCTAGTAAACAGAACTTTAGGGCTAAATTGTAATAGTTTGATTTCACGTACACAATACACTATTGCAATATCACTGACAATGTCAGGCAATATACCAGAGGTTTGGATTCTGTTGGGACAGGAGGATAAAACCTGGTTACAGGATTTTAAATTTGTTCGAGTAGGTTGAGAAATTAGTTTGGTCAAATTTAGTGATTTGAATTGGGCACATATTCTCTTGTTTTTAGGGTCAAGTCAATTGAGGTTGAAGTCACCAAGAGCCAATAGAAACATGGCTAACTTGTAAAGCCCTTGATACAAATATCCCCATTCATGGATACTCCATTTCTAGGAAGATAGGTCAAAGAGAGGAGAAGGGGTGTTACTTTATATTGAAGACACCCTACAATTTACGCTGCTAAATTGCCCCCCAAGCCAACCCTCTTTTGAAATCCTAGTTGGAAAAATCTCCCTCCTGTCATTCTTATTGCTGGCATCTACCGCCCCCCTAAAGCCCCACAATCCCTGACTGATTTCTCTCAGTTTCTTAGCTCAATTTCCTATGAACAGGAAGTGTGAGCTGTTACTATAGTTCTTGGGGATTTCAACTTGACCTTGATTTCACCTTGACCCTAAAAACAACAAAATCCAGACACAACTCAAGTCTCTAAACCTAACCCAAGTAATTTTTCCCAACCCACACAGACAAACCTAAAATCTCTCAACCATTCCTTGCTAGACTGAATTCTATCCTCTATTCCCAACAGAATCCAATTATCTGGCATCCTACCTGACATTTTCAGCAACCATGCAATAGTGTATTGTGTAGGATTATTTAGGAGGCACAATCAGAAGCACTCGTGCTACTATCTCCTTATCATTGATATTATATCCTTTGGCTGTCTAAGATTGGTGCTACCTTTGAGGTTTTAATCAGTTTATGTTTTCTACCATCAATAAGATTTTATTATTTTGATTACTTAATATTAGTGAGTGCATCAATAGGGATTCCTCCTCTGTCTCTGAATTATTTCCAAACAGAATTCTTAAAACACTGATATCCATGCTCCACTACACAGAATAAGAGTACGGGGGCCCACCATCCATGGGTTACAACCGAACTTATAGCGCTGTACCATTTTAGGGATGCCTTGTGGCACTACAAAGGATTGCCTGCGAAATACATGCACAAAGCAAACAAGACTAGCAAAAACCCAATATTACTCTGACAATCTTCACCAGAATACATCAAATCCAGCTAACTTCTGGAAGGTTATCAACAATATACTCTAGCCTTCTAGCCATCAACAACCATCTAATATCATTAAGGATATTACTCTGACAAGTGCCACTGACATGGCAAACAGATTCAATTAATACTTTGTGGGGTGTGCTACTTCCCCATTGGAAAAACGCAACCTTAACTACAAACATGAAGCTCAATCTGGTAGAACCCCTATAGCCCCACCCTCTCCCAACAGTGCCCACAATTTTCAACTTTTCCCAGTATCTGGAGAGATTACACCAGCGCTCCTCAAATTAAAACTCAGTAGACAATGTGCACCTGACCTACTGCAATCAAAGTTCAACTTGGTGCCCCATCCTTTGCCATACCGCTTGCTTCCCTAATCAATTCTATTTTATCTGCAGGCTATATCCCTAAGGGCCGCTATATAGTGTGTGCACGCGGACGAATGCGCGTGCACGTGACGCACGTTTTTTGTGCGAATGCTGTGAGCTACTGGGATGGAAGGTAATGTGTGTGTATGTGTGTGTGTGTATATGTATGTGTGTGAGTGTATGTGTGTGTGTGTGTGTATAGATTGTGTGAGTTAAAAATGTATTTAATAGGGTGGCGTCATCCGACATGGAGGTGTAATATGGGAGCTCTGCGACTCTCCTGAATAACAGCAATAATAAGAACCCTTCCACCCAAAAATTTAGGCTAAACTACAGCTCCCCATCCGGGGTAATAGCCCAAGAATGTCCAGGCAGCAGAGAAGACCCGTTGCACAAGCGGTTTCTAAGTATTTCTCTCCGCAACAAAAAAGCCCAGAGTCCCAGCTGGAAAAGCAAGATGGCGGCGGCGCACATGGAGATCAGGCCGAGCAGAGCAAAACGGCCGGCCCCAAGGGAACCCCCGTCCCTGAAGACCCTCTCACAACAGCGTACATGGAGGAGCTAATGGCGACCATGCATACAAAGCTATATACCTCCCTGCAAACAGAAATAAAATCGGCGGTCCACAACCTAACGCAAGAAATTAATGGCCTTGCAGAAAAAACCACCACCCTGGAAAATAAAATGGAGGAGTCCCTCCTACGCCACACCGGAGCGGAGGAAGAGATCTTCAGACTAAAAGAAGAACTGCACCGGATCAAAGACGTATTGGAGGACCAGGAGAACCGGGATAGGAGACAAAACCTACGCATCCGAAATATCCCTGAAGTGGTTCTGCCTGACCTCCTCCGCCCGTATGTGACTGAGCTATTCAAGACAATCTGCGACTCACTAGACGACAGGGACTTGGAAATAGATCGGGCCCACAGGGCTCTGGGGCCCAGATCTGAAGACCCTAACAGGCGACGAGATGTCATAGTGCGCCTGCACAGCTATACCGCCAAGGAAAACATACTAGTAGCATGCAGAGGAAAGGGCTCACTAACCTTCCAGGAGGAACAGATCTTCAGTGATTTGTCCAGGATGACCGTGATCCGCAGAAAAGAAATGAAGCCCCTGACTACCTTCCTACGTGAGAATGATATCAGGTACCATTGGGGGATTCCGTTCAAACTCACTGCAAACCGCAATGGCAAGTATCTAAAAATCCGGTTCCCAGAGGACATGGACCCCTACGTGCGAGCTCTGGGTCTGACCCCCCCAGCCTCATGGACTGCTGAAAAACAGCTGGGCTCCACACAGCAAGAAGGAGCAGAAGATAATACTACCAAGCAAGGAAGAAGAGGGGCCTCAGCACACCCGACGACAAGCAAGCGCTAAGGAAGCACCCAATCTACTTGTTACTTACCCTGCTAAGCTGATTGCCATCCACTGCAGACATCGCTGAATCTATGGGAGGGCAGACACGGAAACCTGGAAAGAAATCCACCACGGGACCGGGGAAGAACCGAGCCTCCAGGAACCCCATATGAAGAAGCGATCCAGCAGCTGAGGCAGACCCCCAAGGAGTGAGAGCACGTCTTGTTTGTTGCTCATAAGTTGTTTTAACGGCCTATGGTTACCTGGCCGCAGTTTTGTTGATAGAGAGGCCCTCACGGTTGGAGAAGCCTGGGTTTTGCTTGGCGGGGGGAGCGGGGGTGGGAGTGGCTGATGCAAAGCAGAAAACATTGTAACTGTGAGTACATTTTCCCCTCCCCCCCGCACCCCTCCCCCCTGATTGCGCCCCCGAGCCGTTTCGGGGCAAGAGAGAGCTGAAGCCCAGACTGAGAAACTGGGCACCCCCGCCGGCTCCCGGAGCAGGCATGACCGCCAGAGAGAGATTGACCCTAATGGCCCCACCACGGGTCCAGCTGCATAAAGATCTGTCCCTACCTTGAGCTGATGGACAATTACACCCCGCACCCCCCTCAACCCCCCCACCCCTCACACCCACTCCCCCCTCTCACACCCACTCCCCCCCCTCACACCCACTCCCCCCCCTCACACCCACTCCCCCCCACACCCCTTGAATCTCAATCTTTCAGAATCAGAGATACAATTACTAAAGCTAAATTTCAACTACCGATGGAGCTCTTCATACATAAAATATTTGGGAGTCAATGTATCAAAGGACTACCGTTCCCTATACCAATGTAACTATCCACCACTCTTTGATAGAATCAGAAGGGATTTGGATAAATGGGAAGAATATCAAATTTCCTGGATCGGAAGAATGATCTTAGTTAAAATGAACGTACTCCCGAGATTATTATATTTTTTCCAGACACTCCCGATCCGGGTCCCGGGGTCGGAATTGAAAGATATCCAAAATAGAATATTCAACTTTATTTGGCAAGGAAAAAGACCCACGGTGGCAAGATCGGTCCTAACAATGCCAAGGAGTAAGGGAGGCATGGGGGTGCCAGATATCTCAAGGTATTATCGAGCAGCGCAATTGAAACAAGTGGTTGAGTGGAACTCGGACCCAGACCAGCTATGCTGGCTAAAAATCGAGTCTCACTACGCTAAAACGCCTTCCCTGCAACGAGTCTGTGGGCAATGGGCAGAAACGACAAGGGGGTCAGCAAATTCAAACTAGGAGCTATGGACCATACATGGAACATATGGAAAAAGTCCAAAACTAAATTTGCACTTTCGACTCCTGGCTCAGAACTCACACCACTATATAATAACCCTGAGTTCCCTCCTGGGTGCGACACCAGGCAATTTGAACGATACCTAAACAGAGGGATTAGGTCGATTCATGACCTACTAAGCGACAGGAAGCTCATGAGCTTCCTAGAGCTCCGAAATGAATTTAAAGCCCCTGACCTAGACACGTTCAAATTCCTCCAAATTCGACATTTCATACAAAAATTGGCCCCCACATTAGAATTTCCACCGCTCACACAATTCGAAAAACTATGTCAGGACAACATGCATCAAAAAGGTCTTATATCACAAATTTATGCAATTTTAGAAAAGCAAGCGAGCCCCACGAAACATGATTATACAGTATACTCAAATGGGCAGTGGAACTAAATACGGAAATAGACAATGAGGACTGGGAAGACATATGGGACGCGGCATCAGGAACCTCTGTTTAAACTAGTATTAAAGAAAACATATAAAAGATAATGTTCCACTGGTACCTCACGCCAGTAAAATTGAAGCAAATCTATCCTCTGGCCTCTGATCTATGCTGGAGAGGCTGTGGACACAGAAGAGACATGGCCCATATACACTGGCGACACACTTTATTCGAGCTCGGCTAGTCCCACGAATTCGGGTATACCCGGGTGTATTGAGGTTTGTGACTGTTTTCTGCCCGAGTGCATTGAGGTATTTTCCAGGCAGGGATTGAAGCATTTTATTCCCGCTGGCTGCAATACTGCACAGTATATATATATATACTGCATTACAATTCATGAATTTATGCCATCTTGTAGACACGCGAAGCATTGCAGCCTATTAAATCCTAATCATTATCATTTAACAGATCAGCCGCCCATCAGCCAGGCATGAACCCAGGCTGGGAAGGCAAACGCAACGGGGCTTGTAAGAGGTGAGGAGCGGCGCATTCCAGGTATCTGCCAGGTACATACTGGGTATTTGCTCGAATAAAGTGTGTCGGTGCAGTATGGAGGCTATGTCCAGAAATTCAGAAATATTGGCTCACAATTCAAAATTGAATAAAAGAAGTCACAGACCTCACAATCCCTCTAGATCCACTGACCTACATACTGGGCAGGCCGATAGATGAGATTGACCGCCCAGTATGGAAATTAATCTCCTTCATCTTAACCACAGCCAGATGCTCAGTGGCACTCTCTTGGAAGAAAATCTCCCCTCCCACGATACAAATGGTTAAGAAGAGGGTAAGCGATGTTATGCGAATGGAAAAGCTGACAGCATTCCTCAATCACTCAACAGAGCGGTTCTATAACATATGGGAACCATGGCTGACCCATTAAATATAGCCACTACACCCCCCTCCTCTCTCCAATACCAGTAAATAGGAAGGGCAACGAGAAAGGTGCTCCCGGGGGGTGGGGAAGACCCCAGGACCCTTCCCCCTTCCTTTCCTTCTCCCCCCTCCCCACCACTCCGTCCCCCCCCCCTCTCCCCTCTTTCTTTCCTTCTTCGGGAGTCTAGTCACTGGGACCACTGAAGGGCCTGAGTGGACAACCACACACTCGGGTGGATATTCAGTGCCCCCTCCCCTCTGTCAACCCCCCCCCCCCGTTACAAAAAAAAAAGAAAAATACTTATTATGGCAGTACACTGAGGGAAGGGATCTCCAATATACCTGTAATGTGATGTATCAACGCCTCATAAAAAATGTTTGGTAAAAATGTATTTAATAATTTAAGAAAAAAAAAAAGAAATGTTGTATAAATAAAAAATGTTTTTATTGTTCCGCTTTGACACACACACACACACACACACACACACACACACACACACACACACACACACACACACACACATAACAGCGGCGGTAGTGGCGCAAAATCCTTATTTTCCTCATCCTCTCCCTTGACGGATGGCTCCATGCTCACTGCCGTGCGCGTGCGGTCCTATTATAGAAAGACTGACTAAGCACAGCCATTTATAAGTGCCGCACGCTCGGCAGAGCGCACGCGGCCACTATATAACAGCCCTAAGACTGGAAAAACTTCCAGAGTTATCTCAATCTTCAAAAGTAGGGCCAAAAACACTGTTTCAAACCACAGGCCAATCTCTCTTCTCCCAATACTATCCATTCATATTTCCTTAGCCAATTCTAATCTGGCTTTCACCGCAAAAACTCTACAGTAATTACCCTCCTACGCACCGCCTTTCAAAAAACTCCCATGCACCTCCTAAAGGTTTGCAATGAGATTCAGTGTGGAATGCAACTCGGAAAACTTACTTGTGCAATATTCCTAGATTTTGCAAAAGCTTTTGATACTGTTGCTCATGTTATCACTCTAAACAAACTTCAGTGCCCTGGAATAGAAGATAGGAGAAAGGCTCAGGCGGTGCATCTGCTCCGGAGAAGAAATGTTGCAGACCGGGGCTCTTTACTGGTAAATAGCTTTATTCGCACATAGCAGCCGAAAAAAAACAACTCTTACGCATTTCGCGTGTCACTCCGCGCTTTATCAAAGAGGAATAGGGGAACATGTTTTAAACTGGTTTAACTCCTACCGATCATGTAGATCCTAACATGTGTCTATCTTGGGCTGCAACTCCAACCCCTTGAATATCATCTGCGGTGTCCTGCAAGGCTCTGTTCTGGGGCCCCTCCTCTTTTCAGTCTTCATCAATGATCTACCTTCAGCTTGTAAGAGAGCTTCAATGCACATGTACCGTATGCAGATGACACAATCTTATAAACTCACAGGCCTAGCTTTCCTGACTTTGAACACATACTTCAATCTTATTTTTTGAGACTTGAAAACTGGATTTCCCAAAACAAACTGTTTTTAAACACCGACAAGATGGTAACAATGGTATTTGGGACCAAGGTTACATTTCTAAAGCTACCAATGACGGAGCTTCAGATCGTAACCAATTCTAATAGCATCCTACCTCTTGTCATGAGTTTTAAATATCTGGGCATATGGTTTGACTCCCATTTAACATTTGGGTTGCACATTGATACCCTGACATCCAAAACCTATGCCAAACTGAGTGTACTTTATAGGAACAAATCCTCCCTAACTCAGCTGGTCAGAAAGCAGACCGCACAACAGATGCATATGCCAATTATTTACTATGGGACATAAAATATTGCACAGCACTCCAAACTCACCATGGCACACTAGATACACGATACCCTTCAACTCAAAATTATGCTTTGTCCTTCAATGAAACTACAACACACATCACTGCAAAATGCTCGAAGAACTAAATTGGTCATCACTTGAGTCTAGACGCACAGTTAATCTTTCCTGTCATGCCTTCAACTACTTTCTGTGCAAGCTACCTGCCTATCTGAACAAGCTCCTCACCCCTACCACATGCAGCACTTATCACCTGAGATCTGACTCCAAAAGACTGTTCCCGGTGCTAAGGTTAGACAAAGTTTCCGGCCGCTCCTCCTCTTACCGTGCACCTCACAACTGGAACAATCTACCAGAGACTCTCACACCCGCCACCAGTCTAAGTTCTTTCAAAACTAAAGCTGGCTCATATTTTAATCTGGTCTATAACTGTTACATATGCCTATAATATATTATCTTTAACTGTTCATGCAATGTCTTCATATATAATTGTAGCGGGGTACCCCCTGGCTACTATTCTACCCAATGGGCTGGCAGTAAACCCTGGTATTTACAGGTTTGCCAGTAGATGGTATGGGGTTTTCCCCTTCACCTTTGGTACTGCCCTTGAGTGACAGCAGAGGGTGGTACATCCTGTTGTAGCTGGGACAACATGGTGCCCGCCTTCTGGCTGCACTTAAGGGCAGGGCCGAGCTAAATTTGGAGGTTGTTCCTTCCCACTTGAGGGAGGAAGGTCACACGACTGGGAGCCTGAGATTGGGGCCTACCCATGTGCTCTTCCCTGCGGGGAGGAGTGAGTGTTATTATACCTCTGCCTCCGCTTGGGAGGTGGGGAAGAGCTAGGATGGCTGCAGGTGCCCTTGTCCTGAAGTGACGGTCCAGGCACCATCTCCAGTGAGAGCTGATCTAAAGAGACTGTATCCGGAGAAGACTGCTGAGTAGCTGTTGTGTTACTGCAAAGTGTGTAATAATAAACTGTTCCTGTTTGCAATATACATTTGCCTGGTGTGTGATCTAACTGTGTGTGGGGGGGGAAGGGGAGAGAGGTACAAGTTCTACCATGGGAGATCATCTCCATATTCCTGGAACCTACAGCAGATAGAGGCACTGCACTACTATGTATTATGTGGGGTATGGACCCCAGAAGCCTGTTCCTGTGTACCAAAGTCATCGCGGATGACTTAGCCCTCTTGTTACTAGCAGGTATGCACCACATACACCCTGTAAAGTCCTCTATCTGCAATTGGGTGGGGGGGGGAACACTGTTACATAATGTACAGTATAACCATGTATTTGCCATCATACTGTAACTCTGTTCCCAGGACATACTTGAAACGAGAGGTAACTCTCAATGTATCACTTCCTGGTAAAACATTTTATAACTAACTAAATACTAGTTCACTGTCTCTATTCAAAGAAGAAGTATTGCCTAGAAAATTAGACACATCACCTAGGGATTGTAGTGGTGTTGGGGGGGGTAAATGCCAATAATAACGATAGGCTTAGAAAAAGAGAGGTCAATCTTGCCAACTACATTTTCAAATGAAGGTGAGCTACGGGGGTTAATTAGTAACTCAAATTGTATTGATTCGTCAATATAAAACAACACCCCTCCACCTCTCTTTGACCGATCCTTCCTAAAGATTGAGTGACCTTGAACAGAAATAGATGTATCCAGAGATTTGGGATTTAGCCATGTTTCAGTAAGAGCTATGGCTTTTGGATTACACAGGAAGCACCGTGCCCTTGTTCATGCCGTTTGTGCAGTAAGCTACAAATATTTACAGTGGCAAAAGGTAGTCCATTTGCACATTTAAAAGGGACATTTTCAGTGGTGTAGACGTTAGTGGAAAAGGGAGGACCTGGGTTGTATTCAATATCACCTGCCAATGATAGTACCATTGAGAGTTACCTATCGTTTCAAGTATGTCCTGGGAACAGAGTTACAAAAAACACGAACGTTTACAATGGCAGTTTGATGTATTGGTGCTAGGTGTGCTGTATTTCAGAACACGCAACCACCATTCAGAATGTAGTCTTTTGCGTAATCACGGGCGTATGATTACACAGTCTGACCACACAGGGAAAGAGTTATTGGGCTGACAGAGTAAGATGTTTAAGTAATGTTACAGTAATTAAGAGAATTGCAGTCAGTAACGTTATAGGTAAAAGAGATATGAACTTACAACAGTAGTCTGGCAAAAAGTGATGAAGAGCAGTTGCAAGGATTTAGTACAGAAAGTGTAGCATGCATGAATATTCAGGATTCCAAGGTCAAAAGGTGTGCATTACAATACATCCGAAGAAGATCATTCTGATGTCCCAAAAGCTTGTATACAACTATATCTAGAAGGAAATCTCATGACAAGCAACACATGTACATTCCTCCAAGACCCAAGGTATATGGCTATTTAAACAATGGAAAAAAGCAGACAATGAATAGGGGCCATATTTACTCATTGAATTGGAGGCGCAAGAATCAGAAGGAGGCTGATGATGATGGTGTGAGATAAAATAGTTTTTTTTTATTTCTCATTAAGTCTGGTGTGCCGCAGTCTTACACTTGATTTGGTCTTATGGGGTAACACTTCTTCATATATATCTTATGTGTTTCTGTCAGCATTCCACAATTTATAATGCTTCTTTTTGACCACAACTTTGAGTGACGATATCAATTTTATATTAAAATGAATAAATATATGAAATGAATATAAAACAAGACAGAGTCCAAAAGTGTGGGAGTCAATTCTGGCAGGGTTCAGTACATGACACAGAATTTCTGGGAACGCAGTTTACAGCAATACACAAATTATAATTGTAACTTTTTTTGGGACATACTCAACCTGATTCCTTCTGCTCACTGTAATAGTTCTGATACACAGTCAAAGTTCCTAGGATCACATTCCCTTTCTGGAACTATCTTCACTAATCGTAGTCATCATCAGTAGCCTTCCCATTCTCTTTTAACCTGGAGCACTTGAGCCAGTGTCCTTTCCCACTACTCTGATTCTAGACACAACTAAATTCTCTTGGATGCCTATACTTAGAATATGAATGGCAAGACTAAGAGTGCTATGTATCAAGCCTGACATAACTCTGTAACTGACACTTAGGCCCAGATGCACAGAGCTCCTTTATTTAACAAGACGTTAACTTAAATTAAGTGCTAGAGCTTCAAAGCTCACTCAAGCAGTATTAAGGGCTGTTTTTGGGCCACAACGAGCCCTTGCGTTACTATAACGGACGTAAGTGCTAATGAAGTGTTCCCTCTAACAACGCATATCTACAGGGGTCACTTGGAGGTAGATTTTGACTATACTATGATTGTACAACGAACTTCATAGACATAGATTGTGGATCTTTCTCCTATCTCCACATAAGCTGTTGGTGAATACCATTTAAGGAACCCCTCTGGTAGTTCTTATTATGAACTCATGTGTGGACATAATGGTTAAATACTGTATATAGGTACTATTTTATACACAACAAAATCCAATGGTCTTTCAATTACTACTTCCTAACTTGGATACCACTCTGGTTGTTTAAAGACTACTATTGTAACACTCTGCTATATATTGTACAAGCAGTAATTTATATACGGTGACTACCTTATAAGGCACTCTATACAGAATGACTTTCTTCGTCTTACACCCTTACACAAGCTGACAGTGACTACAATTTAAGGAACCCCTCTGGTAGTTCTGATTATGAACTCATATGGGAACATAATGGTTAAATACTGTATATAGGTACTATTTTATACACAACCAAATCCAGTGGTCTTTCAATTATTACTTCCTAACTTGGATACCACTCTGGTTGTTTAAAGACCACTATTGCAATACTCTGCTTTATACTGCACAAGCAGCAATTTATATACAGTTACTACTTTATAAGGTACTCTACACAGAGTGACCTTATTTACTCTCCTCTCTACATTTAGTTGGCATTTACCTATCACAGCCACTGAGAGTATTTAAACATCAGCAGCTACTAGTCTATATATACCTAACACTGGTCTATATTAGCTATTGCATAATTCAGGTGGAGACTCTTTTGTATCCCACACACTGATTATTTGTTCCCTAAACTACTGTGGGAACGCAGCGATCATTATGATTTGATCCCATTGCTTATTTTTTTATTAGTGGCCGATTTACTTAGGTCACCATTAGTACTGGAACTGGATCCAGAGTCCATCACGGGACACACACTAGGATCACGGTTGCATCTAAGTTGTTTTAATACCCATTATTTTATTATCTTGGTTGACATGAAACTATATTTTAAAATACTTATCTTTACATTATTAGCTGAGTGCCCTTAATAGGTTTCTTTTTCTTGTTTTGTCTGATACCTTATATAGCTATTGGTGCACCGCTGATTTCACACACACTTAGTAGATGTAGCGGGGGCCCTCAATTAGTATATCCTTTTAAAGGAAGCCAGGGGGAGGGGGCTACAGGTGTGAGTAGTAAAGTTCAATAGTATGCTGGGATACAGCATTCCCAGTTTAGTTCAATGCTAGAGCTGCTGCCCTAAATAGCAGTAGTTGTGGATTTTGATCCTTTTGGGCGGGCACCAGTACCCCCTTCATCACAAGGGCTCATATACCTGTCAGTATTAGTCTTATGCAATTATTTTAGGAGATGGGGGAGGGGGGGAGTGACTCATTTAAATATACTTTGCATGTCTCATTAACATATATCCCAGGTTCCTCAGGTTTGCTCCTTTTATTTTTTTTCTTAGCACAGTGGTCCCTTATTTAGAGGGAGGTTTAAGGAGATATGCTGTATACGACTTGAGACACTACTAAATTGAATTCATCATTCCCCTTAATAGAGCTTCTAGAATTCAGCTAGTCTTTTCCGCACAGTTTGGTTTTGTGAGAAGGGCTTTGAGAATAGCAAAGCATGCAAATCCGATCGGAAAGTGCTCTTTCCGCGTGGATTTTCACAACTCGTCACTACTAGAATATGCCCCTGGAAGTCCTACGTATTTCACTAGAGTCCCAAGTGCTATATATACCACCACACAAGCACACCCTTAGACAACACATGAGCACAAAAGGAAGCACGCCTGAGATACCTGGGAGATTTGTCTATTTAAGTAAATTAAATATACTTTGCAGATCCATATTGACATATCTCCCAGGAATCACAAGTGTGCTCAGGTGTTTCCTCACGTGTTGGCTCTCTCTCCAAAACCCATCATTCGGAATCTGGATGGAGCTAATGCCACCTTTAGGTAAGACAGACAGCGCAAATCATGTTATTTGAAGACAACGTAAGGCAGTGTTAATTTAACATGATGTTAAGACGATGCGAGTGAGATCACTAATGGCTGTTGTTTTTACATATAATTTGCTTTGTGGATTTGTGTTAATCTCAGGGAAAATAACCTTCGTTTTTGATTTTGATAACAGTATGTTATGAGCCATGCATTGCGGATCTGGGCGTCAGACAGGTATTGTCAACATGCATCTTTTACAGGGCTGCCGAAAGGGGGTTAGAGCCGGGACAAGTGTCCTGGGCCTGGTGGCTGTGGGGGGAATGGTCGGCTGGCCGGCCGGTGGTGGAAGTTGGGCCACAACCTCTGTGTCCAGCTGTCGGGCCTCTGGTTGCACTGCTGGGCCGTCTCCCAGCTCTCCTCAGATGCTGCCTCCTCTTCCCATGTCGGGCCTCTCTCTCTCCAACCTGGGTGCACCCGGAAGTCTTGCTCAACTTCTGTCATACACTGGAGGGAGGCCCGGCGTGGGACGAGGCAGCAGCTGGGGAGAATCGGGGCCTGGCAGTGGCAACCAGAGGTAAGTGGTAAATGTATTTGTGGGGGTTGGTAAGTGTATTTGTGGGGGATGGTAAGTGTATTCGTGAGGGGGATGGGGGGTAGTAAGTGCATTTGTGGGGCTGGTAAGTGTATTTGTGGGGTGTAGTAAGTGCATTTGTGAGGGTGTGCTAATTATATTTGTGGAGGGGGAATTGTATTTGAGGGGTGGTGGGAATTGTATTTGGGGGGGGGTGGTGGGATTTGTATTTGTGGAGGGTGTGGTGATGTTTGTATCTGGGGGTTAGTAGTGTTGTTTGTATCTGGGGTTGTCTGTAGTTTATCTGGGGCATGTAGTGGTGTCTGTATCTGGGAGGGTGTAGTGATGTATGTATTTGGGGGGTGGTTTTTTATTGGGAGGGAGTATTGTGCGTGTATTGGTGGGAGGTGGGGTAGTGTGGGAGGGGGAATTGTATGGGTTTTGGGGAGGAATTGTGAGTATGGCCAGGGGAGGACGCGGCAATGAGTGTGAGGAAAGGGGAGATTGAGTGAGATGGGGTAATTGATTGATAGCAGAGGGGGGGGGGGAGAGAAGAGAGGGGGTGTAAGAGAGGGAGGGGGAGAGTGAGGAAGAGGGGGAGAGTGAGAAATAGAGGGAGGAGAGAAATACAGGTGTGATGAAAGTGAAGTGTGAAGGTGTGACCCCTCATTTATATGAGGTAGCCACAGAACATGAACTGGTGTGTTAAGAGGGAACCATTTTAATTATACAAGAGCAGAGCAGAATTTCCCTCTATTGCAACACTGTGAAACAATCCACTCGCCAATTAATATAGTTTGCTAGTAAACATTTCCAGATAAAGATACATTGATTTACTAATAAGTAATATTTCATATACTCACCGTTTTTCTTTTTCCAGGGAGAGACTGAAGAAAGCAGCAAACAGATAGCCATTAGTGTGTGCGCATTTCCAATCCTACATACATACCCCACTATTAAATATTGCATCTGCCCCTCCCATGGCAGGCAGTGAACTTAAGGCCAACAGAACTTACACACTCAGACTTGACGCTCCTCTTGCCAGTCTCCATTCCTTCTGTAAAGGATCCTTGCAGCTAAAAACATGTCTACCTTACCAGCAAAATGTAAGGTGGAGGTGACTGGTGGTTTGCAGGTGGGGATGTATGGCTGGTGGATATCCCTACTCATCCACAGCAGTCTGTTTGGTGATAGGATGGGCATATAATATCACTATAACCACGTATTACGTGGATGGGATTATACCATTTTGCCCAGTGTTATTGTAGACTTTCTAGACGTTAAGGAGATACGCCACCACATGTTACTATCAGAAGCTGTCATTTCTAGGGACAATGTATACATCTGAAAGACGTCATATTGGAAAATCAGTGATGATGCAATTTAAAATATTGATTTATATTTTTATGTAGTGCTGCTTCTACAAATTGTGCTGTATATCAGCGACTTCAATCATTTATGATCCAGTAGGTTACTCTAGGTTTTTTGCATCATGAAGGTACATGTGGCAGATCGGCAGGCATGGCTGTATGATTGTTTATTATATGGTATTGGAGATAGATGGCTGTTTTCTGGAGAGAAGCTGGATAGGATTTAAGGAATACAATTTGATTTATCTTGGCCATTGGGAGGGTAGGCCTGTGACATACAGCTGGGACCTTATGCACACAATCTCTTCGATTGAAATCCACGCCACACTGAAAGCGGCATCAATTAAGGTATCTATGTATTCACATTGGGGGCCGGTGCAGTGTTGATAAGACCTGTATTTCCTCATCTCATCCATGTGTCCCTGAAGTTACATATTACGCCTATTAGCGAGTAAAGACACAGACTATTAAAAAGAAACAATGACACTGAGTTTGAATCAGGGGTACCTGGTGTCAGCTCCTTGTGACCTTGGGCAAGTCACTTTATCTCCCTGTGCCTCAGTCACTAAAAACATAGATTGTAAGCTCCACGGGGCAGGGACCTGTGTCTGTGCTGTGTACCACGCACTATACTGTGAGGCGCTTTGAGTCTGATTGGGTGAAAAGCACTATATGAAATAGTTATTATTATTATTTCAATTCCTACAACTCTTTTCATAGCACAGATACTGTGTGTTCAGTGCTGCTCACAATCAGTCCTCGAGGGCTATCATCAGACCAGGTTTTTAGGATTTCTCTAATTAACACATACTTAACCTTGTAGCCCAGCCTTAATTATCACCAAAACAACTTGCTTAGGTATCTATTGACCTGAAACTCTGGCTGTATTTAATTCTAAGGACTCCAGGTTGCAATTATTTTGTGTGAGATATACCTTTTTCCACTTAATATTTACCAAATGTAGTTGCAGATGACACAATATGGGGTAAAATTAGAGCATAATAAATATATAAAAGATGGTCAAAAAGCAGGAAGGGAAAATGAGGAATACATGGAAATGTTCATAAGAATATGGAACGGTACGAATCAGAACATAGAAAGAAAGAAAAAGAAAGAGGAGAAGAAATTGAGCCAGCATTAACACATCTGCAATCTAGAACATGATTTACGTGATTTCACTTAAATTGGCAAGACAATTAGTAACAATATCAGCTTGTAAATAGAAACCAAGCATGAGCTTAATAAATCACGATAAGAACTCACAAGCATAACATGATTTTATCCCGTTAAATGAGGACAATGGAAAATACTGTACCAATCCAAGCCAGATTTTGCCTGGAGGCGGCACTGGAACATAGCATTCTGAAATGTGCTCCACTATGTCCCGGGGGAACAGGCATGACACATGCACGGGCTACACATTATTGCCATTCTCACAGCAAAGACTACAGATGCTGAAATATTTGCTGTTGCAAAGCCATCTGTGGTGTTTAGTTACCCATACTTAGTGTTTAGGGATTTCATCACTGCTTTCAAGAAAAAAAGCCATGAGTTTTTTCGATGTTTAAAAAAAAAAAAAAGGCTTTTATTTAAATGGCAATAGCTTCTGGTCGAGCATTTCTGGTTATGGGACAGTTTTAAACATAGACAATCATGCCCCCGGGTTCTTTGACATGCCAGCTTATTGACACCAGCGTATCAGAACACTTACCCATTTCCTCCAGTTCTGATGTCATGGATTTTGATCGAAGGGAAATTGCAGGTGGGGTAACACGCTTTGTCTGCTGTGGCACTAAAATCATTGAAATAACGGATAAGCATTTGTGATCGATAGAAAAAAAAATGACAATGCACTACGATACAGTAATTGTGCTGGTCCCATTCTCTTCTCAAATGAATGTACAGCCCGCCTACAGTATTGTATCCAACTCGGATTCCAGCCTAGTGACACAGAGCTTTGGTTGACCATTGCTCTTGCAGATTTTTTTATGCTACCAAACTGAAATGACCTCAGCCTATCCTCTGCAAGAACGTATACATCTAAGGCCGGGGCCATGGTACAAAATACAGCGCTGACGCTCATGCTCTCCTGCTCAAGCAGGAGCTTTTTTGTGTCCTGGCATGAGCGTCAGCGAGCGCGCTTGTAAGGCGGGTGGGAGGCGGGGCTAGCGCGCACGTCACTGCGCCGACATCACGGAGTGCCATTGACTGTTGCTGGTCACGTGACTGTCCCTCCACTTCCCTCAGTGTGAAAAATTAAATAATCTGTTGGCTGCAATTCCACACGCCTCCGCATGCCTGCAGAAGCGTGCGGAAGCGTCTAGCAAAGCCCCACACATGCCGGCTGCAGGAGGTAAGTTTCCTGTCTCAGCGCTGTATTTTGTACCATGGCCCCGGCCTAAAGCAGGGCTGCTCAACTTCAGTCCTCAAGAACCCCAACAGGTCAGGTTTTCAGGTTATCCCTGCTTCAGCACAGGTCGTGCAGTCTTTGACTGAGCCTGTGATTGAGCCACCTGTGCTGAAACAGGGATATCCTGAAAATCTGACCTGTTGGGGGTCTTGGTGACTGGAGTTGAGCGCCCCAGATTTAAAGGTACTCTGTCCCAAAGCATCAATCTCCCAACATGATATCCCTACACATTTCTTATAGTATCCCTAATGTTGTATAGACTTAAATAAAAGCTATCACTTGGGGCAAGGCCTTCCTTTGCCTTACGTTGTAATTTCCATGTCACCCTTATCTCCAGTATTTGCACTTTATTTACCTTGTATTGCATATGTTGTAAAACAATGCATACTGTACACTGTGGTGCCCTAATAATGAAATACTACATACATAGCTATCTTACTGCAACATCTCCCATACCTCCTGCCCACCTCCAAAACCGTCAAAAAAAATCATCCCTTCCAAATACCAGGTACTATATTTGGATGTCTAAAACAACATAATAATGGTCTCTGAGGAATCAGGGTCTTGCAGGCCTCCACAGGGATGCTACGGATTCCTGAAATGTGAAACCTACCAGAAATATGAGTGAGTTAGGAGCTTCACTCTGGCCTCCAAGGTCACCTTGTTAATAGTATATTACAGCCGATACAGAGCTATTGTACGGTCACAGCGTTAGATAAGAACTACAGTAAATGCATTTATATAACACCACCTTTAATGAAAAGGTACTCAACTCTAAAGAGGAAACACTGGTTGACATAGTCATTACCCATTTGCTGTTTGGATTAGTGCCTTCACTTGTACATCCAGGATGAGAGTCAAATTTTAGATCACGCTCTCCCAGTACAGAGCATTTATGATTGGGTTGGGTTGACACATACATTGTGACTTACAATATAAGCAACAAAGACTTGCCGAAGCAAGTAAAAAGACCCCTTTTGAACTAGCACTTATAAGCATTATGAGTGCAAGTTAAAAAGGGGTCTTTTTACTTGCTTCGGCAAGTCTTTGTCGGCATATATACCTATACCCTTGGCACCAGTTATCCAATATAACAGATCCAATAGAACAGACTGTAGCAAGAGCCTTCCCCCTCTTTCCCCTATTCCCATTTATTACAATATAAGCAACTTTCCTACCAACATTATCTGATCATGTGCATTTGTACGGAGCCCTACATTGTTCAAGTTGTGCTTGGGAATTTAACTTAGTTACAGTACAGCAAAGAAGATGAACTTTATCCAGATCAGCGCAGGCAGAAGGTGCGCGAAATGTATATATAAGAGAGAGAAGAAGAGTGCAAGTTGGGGAAAGTAAGAAAGTACAGGACATCATCACTGTATACTGTACCTTTCTTCCTCATGGCTTCCTCCATTTCAGGGTTCCTAGTCACCATGACGACTTTAACCATTAGGTTATTTCCTCCCTGCCGAATCATATTTACAACCTGACGATGTCCCACTTTCACAACATTCTGCCCATTTACCTGAGAACAGGAAACACTGGATCTCAGGCAGACTGAATAAGGATTAAATACTATCCAACCACTGAATCAATAATTAACCTCTCCATAACAAATCTTCCTCTAGGTCCCTATCTTCACAGACAAGGTGACACCCAACAGTACTCCCATAGAAACTTTAAGATTTGACATTATTATGTATTGAATCAGCTTAGCAAACTGTTCATTCTTGTGATCTTTAAATATGTATTATATACAAATGTATAAATGTAGTACCACAAAGAGTAGATGCATACAGAACTTGAACTGAAGGCACCCAACAAGAGGCCACAATGCAAAACAGGCAAACGAGACATAATAATTAATAGAAATTACTTTGCATCTGTCTGTATTCTACTATGTAATTGTATTGTATTGTATTGTATTACATGACAAAAGTTTGTAAGTATAAAAATAGGGTCTGATCTCTTCATAAAGATAAAGTTTATAGATGGATACCAGCAGCATGGACATATCTGTAGGCAGAGTGAGTGATGTGCTCACCCACAAGCTTTCTACGGTGGAAGACCGGATTCTGGGATATATAGACCATTTGGTCTGACCCAGCATTGTCAGTGTGTATATGCTTAACTATACACATAGGTCTGTGTGTGTATAGACATGCGCATTATCTTTCAGTAACAGATTTTGATTTAATTACATGGCACATAAGAATCAATAAGCAACATTCCTGGATTCCTGTACTGGTGTTACAGGGTTTAATGGCCTAATAATCACTAATCTTATCATTGGAATCATTACAGTGAATACAAATCTGTTCATTGTCTATTTTCAGCCAGTCCAAGAATGAGATGTAAAATAAATAAAATAGTTCCATTTTTTTTTTTAGCAAATCAGTTTTCTATTCCCCAGGAGAGGCGTTCCCAGTTCTGCTACACTGTCCTTTACGGCTTTCATTTGTTGTGCTGTTTCTTTGGGTTCCTAAACTTAATGAGTCTGCAGCAGTGCCTAATCCTCCATGCAAACCTCCTGCTAGGTCATGCAATTTAAAACAATCAAATCCAGGCTAAATTTCAGATTCACATCAAGGACAGAGATCCACAGATATGCCATGGTCATATACATGATCGTGTGGGGAAAAAAAATCTAGTAGATTACTTACATTCCGATAAGTAAACCTGCCCTTCCCACTGAGGCTACATTTTATTGGGATGGGTTGCAAATGAAATCCCTGTGATTCTATAACGCTCAGTGTTTTCTTACTGCATGCTTCATAAAGCATTATTAGCTTACTTGAACACCATAGAAAAGGCTGCAGCTGCACGCATCATTGTGAAGGAACAAAAGCTCATTTAGATTTCTTTTCCCAGGATTTAGCATAGAAGGTCAGAACAGGCCGTGTGCCACCATGTATAGCAGGGCTCGTCAGCCGATTCTCCAAAGGGGCCAGCCCACAAAACATTTAGGACTAGAAGGGCCATAAGCTTATTGTAATGTCATTTTAGATATATTTAAAAACTTGAAAATGAGATCATAACATTTTGGAAGCTTGTATAATATCTGTACCATATATATTTACAATACGTAACTTACAAGGGGGTTTTAGTGTGACAATTTGCACTTTACTGCCTGGTAGTCACTTTGCAATGCTAAAGCTCATTACAAAACAGTAATAGACAAAGTTACTGTATCTAAAATATCTAAAGTAGGCCCTGGTGTTTTTGCCATCAGTCACTTTTATTATTAATAAGTCAGTTTGAGTAACAAATTGCGAAAGAAGCAGAAGATACATTTAATTTCTAGTACAGTGTGTATGTCATATTCATGTTAATAAATATATCACCTAACAAAGAATGGCGTGTATTAGCTACTTTACGGTCAGGTCTGTTGCAGAATGTTCTACCAGAGAAAAGGTTTAAATGTGATGATTTCTGTAAAAAAAACTGTGCAGTAATTACCTCAATTAAAAAGTCGCCCATCCTCAGCCCCGCCCTCCAAGCCACGCCTCCTTCATCCACGCTTTCCAGGTAC
Source organism: Ascaphus truei (assembly GCF_040206685.1). NCBI lineage: Eukaryota > Metazoa > Chordata > Amphibia > Anura > Ascaphidae > Ascaphus > Ascaphus truei. The sequence continues at coordinate 110,216,066 of NC_134488.1, read as the reverse complement.
TGCAGTGCTGGGAACGCCGGCGTTGGAGTAAACTCTTCAATTGGGGTTTGCGCTGGAAAAAAAAAATCATAAAAACAAATGACATTTTTCAAGTTTGCATCCATGAGAACCTGCAAATATTGGGTCAGCCCAAATACTACATCCGATCCCATCCTAACAATGCTCAGTGCTCAGAACTTGTAAGGAGCGTCATCGAGCATTGTACTGTATCATGCATATGTGGACCAAAAGCGTTGTTACCCATCTGGCTAATAGCCACTTATAGACTTGCCTCGTGGGTACATAGACAGGACAATTAAAGAGATTTGGTAACAGTTTAATTAGAAAGTGTGGATCTCTCCTACTCGCCGTAGTATATGTAAGGCTGTGAATACAGTATGAAGGCCCATACTGAGGAGAGCAGAGGTTGGGAGAAGGAGGAGTGAATGATAATATTCTGAAACGTGTTAACAACAGGCTGAGATACATAAAGTTCTATAGACAGGGATCCAGCTGGCAAATGACAAATACTGCTGTAGCAGTCTCCCCGCCTTAACTCCGGTGAGGGGGAACTGCTCAGCTGGTTAGCAGGTCTGTAGAGCTCTGCACGATCGGGGTGAAGTGGCGGTGGCCATTTTGGATCTGGTGCGCATGCACAGTTGCGACCAGTGCGGCGGCCATCCTTGAAGGGCTCCAATAGGAACTAAAGACTACAAGTCCCAGAAGGACTTGCAGGAAAGGGCACGAGCAGCCATTTTGGATGGGAGGATCTCCTCCGCAGGACTGGTGATAGTGAGGCAGTCTGACGGAGGCACCGAGGAGACAGGTAGTGTCCAGGGAGCAGTAGCTTCCTGGATTAGGCCTAGTCCTTTCCCCTAGGCCCCAGCTAGCCCTGAGCCATATCAATTCAGTATTGCAGGGAAGGACCCAGATAGGGACCCCACCCACATTAGAGTGATAGCCGCCTTACTGCGCCGGTGGACGGACGTCCACGCGGCAGACTTCAGCCTTTGACAAGAGCTGCACGTGGCAGCACAGAGGTGGAACCCTCCGGCTGGAGATTAACGGCACACCGCTTCCTGGATAAGGCGTGAGGGGAGTTGTGTTTGAGGCCCTGCGGCATAGGATCTGATCCAGCAACATCATCTCCATATTCCCTGGTCTGGCCTGAGACCAGGAAGGAACCATCGTGCATCATCACATCACAAGGAGGGTAGCGCTACCTCACATTTGGGTGTGGGATTGTTCTGTGGACACCAGGTGTTTAGGTGCCCAGGGCACACTCACTACTTTGGGGGAACCGCACAGTGGTGTTGGGTATTGTACTATTGTTGATTTGTATTTGAGTGTTGTGTATGTTCTATGCCATTATAGTAAAGCCCAGTTATAATTATAGTGTGGTATTGTTATTAATGAGTATTGAGTCCTATGCGGAATCATCCCGCCCATGCTGGGATCTCTCATAGGTGGAGGCGCTGCACAGAAGAGAGAGAGAGACCTCACCCCAGGCGCCCAGAAGTGGTGGCTTAGGCCTCCTGTAAGCGTACACATAACAGCAGCGCACGTAGTCGCCCACAATTTCCCTTAGGCATAAGGAAAGGGGGTTATCCTGCTTTAACCTTCCAATTATCCTCCATGAATGTTAACCTTCTTATAAGCCTAATATTATGATTTGCAGTTACAACATTCAGCATTAATGAGCTGCACGGATTAGGAAAAAGCGTGTCCTGGTTTTTCTTTTGCGTGTTCAGAACCAGAACAAACATCAAAATGGAAACCCTGGGCGACAATGCAGAATTATGAGTCATGCTCCCACAAACAACTTGAGAATATATGCAGTTGTCCTGCAGTAAACCTGATAACAAAAGAGTGGCATCGACATGAGTGCTCAAGCACCTGGCATTGCAGAGAGTAGAAAGAAGTAGAGCAGTGAGAAAAGTACATCACCTCATTCTAGCAGTTGTAGCCCACCTTCTAATGAAAAAGAAGACAAATTCCAGTGTGGAAGGAAGCAGACTGCGCGTTCATTATGGTAATTTCTTCAAATTTGAAAATGCACCTTTTCCCAGACTAATTAAAGTAAGGGTTTGCTAAAGACTTTATCTCAAGACTTAATTGCAAATGCCTTATATAGCATGGTGTACATACAGTATCTACAGCAGCTTGTCTAGGTGTAGGCAACATTTGTGACTGGAATACGAGAGATTTGGGGGTCGTTTGCCAAGAGGTATTAACCAATACTGCACGGTAATACGAGTTTGTGAATGAACACCTATGTAGGGACGTTCCGGTCTTCTGTCCCTCACACCGACTGATGTTTCCTGCGGTACCATGAAGAGGGTTTGTGCAAAAAAGTGTTCTTTTCAGTAATCTGCTCTGTAGAATAAAAATCACTACAGTCACCCTGCACTGCCACGGACTGGCATGATTGATCTGGAGAGAGTGGAGTCCTCAATCATCATCCATGCAGACTACAGCTGTACATACGGTTCCCATTCTCTAAGGTGTAATACAGATGAGATCTTTCACATCTTGTATTCAATCGGCTTAATCTTAGTCGTTTGTACTTGTTAAAGGAAAACATATCTTTATGCTTCTTTGTGGGTACCATAGCACTCAGTCTCAGTCCAGCAGAGCAAGGAGACACCAGTGACCCTTAGTAATTATAAGAAAGAGTGTCCTCACCCTTCGCTCCTCTCAGCACAAAGCCAAATCCTTCACTGTCTTTCTTCTGCAACAGCACAGTCTTTTCTTTAATAATGTAGTCACTGAAATAAGAATGGAAATGTTAGTGTGGCTCCATCTATGATACAATGGAAGAGGCCAAGCAACCCTGATGTAAATTAGGCAATTGCTAAGCACATTTAGGCAATCCTAAAATCTATTTACAATGGTAATCCCTGTGGCGGACTATGAAACCATGAAACATGTAATGCCTCTAAATGTAATGTATTGCATACAATAAAACATATGAAGAAGATGCCCTTTCATGTAGTTATAGTTTGACAGAACATACATTGAGAACCTAAACCCCTTCAGTCCTGAAAAGGCCTGCAACGCATCACTCAGCCCCTTCAATGCTACTGGGGTTGAGGTTAGTCTTCTAAAAAAAAAAACACACAACTCGTAAAAAACATGTGTTCTAATCTACAGAAACAATGCAGCAAATGGAGTATTGCACAGTGCAATGGGCACAAAGCTTTAAACCATGATATTGTACAGCTCAACCCCCCCACCCCAATAACGCTGTGCTTGGAATCCAAAGAATCACATCACGCTATAAGCGGATCGTGTTAGAAATAATGTACAATTGTATGCATTGTACAATAATGTATTTAAGATACCTATAATTGTGTTGTAAAGTATTCATAAATACGAAAATTGGGAGCCACGCTTGCATCGCGTTATAAGCGGATTCGCGTTGTAACGGATCGCGTTGTAACGGGGTTGAGCTGTATTTGCTTTCTTGCTGCCAATGAGTGGGGATAATCCAGAAATTGCAGGGAAGAAATGATGGTATTTCACAGAGCACATTGTGGTGTGATGATGAAAAAACAAACTCACTTGATGAACAATTGGTAAAATCTAATACATCTTTCGAAACTAACTGAAGAGGACAACAAGAAAACCAAATATCCCAAATGATCCAGTGAAAATTGTGTACACAGATGAAACATACTGTAGGAAAGGGTTGTGTCTTGTTAGAAATAGTTTTATATACTTAGCAGTTATGTACATAAGCAGTGCATGCTTACGGTATACCTGTTCAGAATATTTACGTGAGGTCTAATTCTACACCAGTAATGTAATCTTAACATCTGGATATTAAATATGATGGTAGGTTATCAAAAAAGGCTGACAGAACTCAAACCATCAGCTGCAGAACTCCATAGATATGAAAAGTTGCAAGAAGCCGGCTTTTAATGTATGACTATGGTTCTGAATAACTGATGAAGCCAGCATTTCTGAGATCTCATGTGGTATAACCTGACCTTACAGAATGGAAGTTATAGAAGCACAGAAGAGGTCTTACCTATGGAGAAAATAAAAAATGTCATAGTATTGACTTTGCAAAAAATTTAATTTTTCACAACTCAGGGAAAATAATTGTAATCGCCACAGTGCAGTTCTCCAAGGACTGACAATTCCTCAGATGTGTAGTAAAAGAGCATTTCATATCAAGTATTCATGTTGTTTTAATGTAACTAAGATAGCTACAGAATACTTAAATGACGGAGGCACAGAGGGACATATTTAAGGTGTCTTCTAGCATCGGATTGTGTCCTAGGCCATAGCACTGCTTAATAAATGTGGCCCATAATCCTAAATCTGACATATATTCAGTATCTCTGTCCTGGGGAAGAGAGAAGGTTAGTTCTCTAATGCTTGTCTGTATAATATTTAGTCAATCAATTAAAAATGTATCACAATTCCCCTAATAAATTGTCTGATATATGAAATGACCATTGACATCAAAACAAAGATTCCAGTTTAATCTTCCTATCTTGCATCTATGGGGAAGCTGGTTCTAAAATAAGATTATTTAATGGCTTCGTTTTAACACATCTTATGGCCAGTACCAAATTTATTAAACACTCCACCATAACTCTTCACCAGTCTTAAGACTACATTGCGGTATGATTTCCTATATCATACTGGGCTCGTTATGAAGATTGTATATTCCAGCCATATTTATAGTAATACAATAGCCATAGTACCAAAGCCATACATCATCTTCTGGAATTCCTGCTCTCAGTAGGAGATTGGAACTTGCAGCAACACTTTAAACTGCAATCCCACATACAAGCTACGTAATATAATCAGATTGCTTTGTTGAATAGCTGCAATAAGGGGGGTTGCTGGATTTTATTTGAAGTACATAAATAAACATTTCACATTTAATAGAAAATAATGGGTTAATTTGAGAAATGTATAATGATATAATATAAAATATAATCAATAGCAGCTACGAGAAATATAGGGTTAACAACCCGCTTTAAACCCTTCACTGCCAGAGGGGCTAACTCGGTTTCCATTTTGTTTTTGCTCTGTGCCAGCAAAGGTTTAAGTCCAACTACAGTCCTCAAGGGCCACCATCAGGCCAGGTATTAGGGACCTCTCTGCTTCAGGGACAGGTGGCCCAATCCAATACCTGTGCAGAAGCAGGGATATCCTTACAACCTGACCCTTTTGGTGGCCCTTGAGGACTGGAGTTGGCCACCACTGGTTTAAGGTACCAACTTGAGCTTCAGCCTTTTAGCGCGTGAATGAATACTCCATAAGTACATTCTCACATTCGGGGGACTAACCTTCTGGTCCCAGATGAAACAAATTTTAAAACAACTTTTTGGGTAAAAAAAATTTCCGGCACAATTAACCAATTTTGCCATGCAATTTACTTATTTTATATATTTGTTTTCCCTTTTTCTTTAATATTTGCAAATTAAGATTTGGGCAAAATTCGTTAACCCCCCGCCCCCCTGTTAGCGGCGATTATTTTACTTAATCATACGAGTTAATGAGGACTTTGTAACTTACGTGGGGTAACATTAGGCATCTCCCACTCACCCTTACATTCCTTCATTTCAGGCTTACAATCTTTCATATGGCTTCTGCGGGGTGACGTTTTAAATTGTACAGGCAGTTGGCAGAGACAGACAGGAACAAACAGCAACACATACAGTACTGCCAGAGGAGGAGTCTGCCCAACACAGATTGCCCAAGAAGACGCAGTATGGACATGGTACAGATGAAGCACGTCCAATGGCCGCTTGCTTGAATTTCCATAAGATGTGGTTAGAGTTTCACAAAGAGACTTTAGGAAATATAACTAAAGTATATGGCACTTACTATAACAAATGTTGCCGTTTGCCTACACCACATTATGGAGGCTATTTATCAAAGTCTCCCGGCAGCAAAAATGCGGTACACAACTGCACCAGATGTTTCAAACACAAAGGAATCTCACTGCTTCCAAGGTCAAGTTTTCTTTGACAAATGTGGCAGTATTTTTTGCAATACCGTTTGCAGTACTTTTGTAGCAGGGGAACTTTCATAAATAACACCAGATATGGCAACTTCAGACCATTGCTTAGCAGATCTACCCCTAAGACGTACTTCCATACAATACACCAACTAAATCAAGTGTGTCTATCGTAGTTCAGCTTGCACCAGCCTACTCAAAGAAACCAACACGAATGGGTCTGCATTTGCTGCACAATACTATAGCTCTGTCCCTTCCCCATATGGATCTCAACTTTCCCAGCCTCTTTATTTAAAAGGGGGGAAAAATCAAACCCCATTCTTTATGCCACTGTTATTGGCTTTAGATGAGCCGGTAACCATATTAGATTTTGTTGCACCCATGGTGAGGAGGGCTACACTATTATCGGCACAGGTTTAACACATGCCACTGGCCAGAGTGCAAACACATACAGTATCAAAGTATAACTCAGAATGTCCAAAAGATTACATTGTTATGCTGACAGAGTATAGCGCAAAATATGTCAAGATATTATATCAGAATGACCAAATGGGTACATACAATAATACTATGAGGCAAAGTTATCAAGTGCCGGTACAGATTATTATTGTACCCGTTCAAGTCAATAGGCGTTTACACCGGGAACGGGTGTGATGAGCCATACGGACACTTGATACATGTGCCCCTATGACACATGGGATTCAATTAGTGTGATAACCTTGCTATAACTTTTATCACACAAAACATGTATTATTAGAGCTATTCAAAACACAGCAAAAAATTGTGTCTACCACCATACTGGGAAAGATTCATCAAGCGCCGGTAAGGGGTAGCACACCCGATCTGGCGTTATCTCCCATTGACTTGAATTCGAGATAACACTGGAGCGAGTGTGCTAACCTGTACCAGCCATTGACGAATCTTCCCTATTGTGTGGTACTAAACAGATGGGAGTTTAAATCACTACTGTACTTAGTTTAAAAACATCAGTGCACATAAACAGTATTATAATTACTATGCTGCACTTATCGTAGCCTTACAGTGATATTTAAGGTTGTGATATATTTACTGTTTAGTTATAATAAATATGTGATTTGAGTGGTTTCTTCAATGTTGTATATTATTTGTTATGCTTTTTCTCGAGTGTACAAAGTTTGAAAATCCCATACAAGGACACAAGGCAAAAAATATGATAGTGATTTCATGACACTTTGCTTACATTGTAAGGTCACCAATAAGTAGTCCTGCTCAATTTACTCTGATTCAGCAACATAGCAAAACTGTCAGCTTAGTTACTGCTAGCTTAAGTTTACATCACTTATCGTATCTGTCATTACAAACTCTTAGAGCTTGGAAAGCTGATCTATCAGTCTCATACACTATCAGCAGAATATTCCTGCTCATGTTTGCCTGGCATATACTTACACTGTTATAGCAAGAAAACTAGTTATATAAATGTTTGTCTTACACTTGAACTTTGCATTTATGCTCATCTGTAATGTCATGGTGTTACCATTATGTCCTACCTTAAATTTATGTTTTTTTGTGCCCTATAACAAAAGCTTTTGGATCAACCCATGTACCGTTTTGTTCTCCCTATACTAGGCCTTCTAGGTATGTAGCCACCAAAATAAAGAAAGCAATCTCAATGATATATAATCAATACTTTTTATTGTCTACACTGCTGGTGATTGCCCTATTAATATATGGCATAACACACACATCAGAGAAGGTACAATCCATCCCTCTATATGTGCTGGTTCTCAGCACCGTGCCAACCATCACCTATTCTGTGCCACAGATCCTCTTCCACAAATTTGACAATCTCAACATTAAATAATAATAGTTGCCATACTCGTTAGCACTCTGCAAGGTTACCAAAGTCCCACCATATTATGTCTCAAATGTTTGTCTTTGTACCGTAGAGCAGACATGTATAGTTAATCTCTCTAAAACACGACCTTACTATTCGCCCCTCTCTTCTCTGTTAGACTTCTGTCCCCTACTTGGCCCCTTTACCTGTTACTCCTGTCCAGTTTCTGATAGCTTTCTGTATAAAGTAACAGTGAACAGTTTATTTTAATTAATCAATCAGATATGCCTGGCTATAGAAATACAGGACTTTTTGAGTCCATCCTGTTCTACCACTGAAATCAGCCTTCCACCCCTGTTCTATCTGATTAGTTGAACAGGAATGTCAGTGGTGGTGTTAGCTACTCCAGGCTCCTTTGTTCTGCCACATGTGGCCTTATTTGCACTCTTCTCAACCCTTTTTAAAGTAGTTGCTTATAAGTGGTGTTTCTCCTTTTCTGTCTTCCGTGACACATAGGCTTTGGTTAGGACAGGGGTAACCAACTCCAGTCCTCGTGGGATACCAACAGGTCAGGTTTTCTGAATATCCCTGCTTCAGCACAGGTGGCTCAATCAGTGCCACCTGTGCTACAGCAGGGATATCCTGAAAACATTACTTGTTGGTAGCCCACGAGGACTGGAGTTGACTACCCCTGGTTTCGGATATCTTTGTCTTTGCCTAACATCCACCCTTAACTAACCAAACCTAATGAATGGTTTGTTACATCTGTTATTGTCTCTGCTATATGTATGTATTTTATCATCTATTAGAGTTTCTTATGTAAATCTGCTTCTATGCCAACCTCTGCTTCACCTGAGGTGTGTCTGAGTGGTAACGAAGACTGCAGAAGTTATGTAGACCAACACCTTTGAGATTGTGTATAGGTTATGAATGCTAAAATAGTGTAAAAATCTATGTTGCAAAATGAAAACAGTTTACATAAATAACAAGTTATTCAATTTGTCGGTGTAAGAGAGATGGCTAGTTCAAAGAGATACATACAGTTGTGTGAAAAAGAAAGCACACCCTATTTGAATTCAATGGTTTTACATATCAGGACATAATAACAATCAACTGTTCCTTGGCAGGTCTTAAAATTAGGTAAATACAACCTCAGATGAACAACAACACATGACATATTACACCGTGTCATGATTTAACAAAAATAATGCCCTTGTTTTAATCTGAGGTTGTATTTACCTCATTTTAAGACCTGCTAAGGAACAGATGGTTGTTATTATGTCCTGATATGTAAAACCATAGAATTAAAAAAGGGTGTACAGTACTTTCTTTTTCACACAACTGTAGTTAACCAATTAGCAGATACCTTTGGTCAAACAAGTTGCCGCAAACGCTAGTGCTTAATTCATTCTCTAAATCAGGGGTCTCCAAACAACAGGGATCCCGTGTGCCAAATCAGGCCCCTCACAAGATTTTATCCATACCGCAGCAACTTGAAATATATATATTTTTGCTCATTATATATCATTTCCCAGTGTAAGCCCGGCATCTTTTCTTTGTCATTGTAATATTTCTCTTTTGTTCTGAATCATATCATGCTGATTACCCCAAAAAGATTTATAAAATATATAAACATTATAAAAAGATTTTTTTTTTCCTTTGGCCCGCGAAAAAGTGTAGAATATACGATGTGTCCCTCGTACTTCAAAGTTTGGAGACCACTGCTCTAAATCGTAGCTGCCTACCTGGAATCCAGTATTAAAACATTATCAACACGCTATTGATCTGGAAACAACCTGTCCAGGACAAAAAATAAATAAAAGTTTTGCATCTAACAATGGGAACCAATAGTTTTATTAAAGGCACATCCCCTTGTCTGACCAAAATGGCAGGGAAACGTTGAATGTGTTCAATCATAGTAACTGATGCCTTCACAAAACAGTAGATGGATTCTTTACAAATTTGTAAAAGTGGACTGGAAAAATGTTTTTGAACAATAAAAATTGAGATTGGGGAATTATTTGAGTTGGATTAGCTTGAGGTCACCTACTTAGTGAAGGATGGATAATGCTGATTATGTTATCATTATGGTGGCGGATACAAGATAGACAATAACTCTCCTTTCTCTGAGTCCTCACTATAAATTAACTCTCTGAAACTTAAATAAACAAACACACATTTACTTGCCTGATTATTATTTATTTATTGCCATTAAACCAATCACTTCCATTTGCTCACTTTTGTCATTTGTGGAACTACTCCATAAATACCTTCTTCTAGTCGTCAGAACAAGAGAGGGCGCAACCAGGTCAACATTGGGCCTATATTTACTCATTGCAAAATGATTGTGAAGTAAAGCTATTGCTCAGTCACAAGACTAAAACACACAAATGAACTTTAAGTAAGTTATGATTCAGCAGCGTCCATAATTCGTCTTCTATCGATTCTTATCATGACATCATAAATGAAATAAAACGACTATAGACTGTAATTATATTATGACTTCAAGATCCTGATGCACAAACGCTAGGAAGAAAATACCAATGTCAAACTGTGTCCAGATGTCACAGAGACGATGCCATGTGCAGGTCTTAGGTGAAACGAAGCTCTTCAAAACAGAGCGGTCCCAGTCATGTGACATAACCATACATACTATGGGGGTCATGCACTAAGCTCCGTTAAGTCGTTTTTAGAGCGCAAAGTGCTTTTAGAACGTGATGTTGCGCTGAACACGATGCACTAAGTCATGCAAACAGGCACTTTGCGCTCTAAAACTTACTTTTTTCAGGAAATTTTTCTAAGTCCAACTTTGCTCGTTCGTTACCTTGTTTGCGTTAAATTCTGCCCTTAAGTGGGATGCACTAGGCTACGTAACCTTAGCGTACGCGAAAGTTGCGTTCAACAGAACACGTCAGCTCAAGGTAGACGCAAAAAAAGATGGACTTTGAAAAATTTCTTGCTTTACATTTTTGCATGCGCAACACCCATACAACAGGCCAGTGGGTGTCCCCGGCTGACCCCGCGGGGGTCCCCGAAGGAGGCCAGGGGTCGCGCGGGTGTCCCCGGCTGACCCCGCGGCCGTCCCGGGGTCCCCGTGGGAGTCCCGGGGTACCCGCGGGCCTGCGGTACCAATGTTGTGCCTACAAAAATACTAAACATTATTTCTAACTAAATACACCCCCCTAACACATACAGTACAATAATGTGCAAAATAACTATTACCCAGATATGGATAATAGATTATTTGCCCATTATTAAACACTGCATTAGCATGCCTAAATAAAAACAGTAGCCAGCTAATCCAATGAATACAAGCATTAACAACATCAACAATGAATTAATTAAACCATTAACCAATGAAACCAATTAATTCCAAAACCAACTCAAAATGAATAGTAAGACTAACCAATCAAACCAATGAATTACTACAAAATTAATGAATGTAAACATTAAAAGACAAAGAAATAAATTCAAACAATATCTGAAATAACCATAAAACGCATTAGCTAACATAATACAACATTAACTACAAACGAACACCAATCGCAAACATTTTATTACCATTAAGCAGGAAAAAAACAAACAATCACATCCACATAAGAAATTGAAATTAAAAAAACCAACAACAATACCAAGCCACAAATACCCCCCCAAATATTGCCATAATAATGTATTCATCTGTACCCTAAAGTAGTACAGATTAATATATTATCAGTCAATGTGCCTCCCCCAAAAATCAAAAAACACATCCAAATAAGAAACCTGTAAAAAGAGACATTTACAATCATTCAATATATTACTTTCCATTAGAAGCGGTGGCCCTCCGACTCCCGGGGTAACAGGAAGCTCACGTACCTTGAAGGCCTCCAACAGCATCCGATGCCATCCGCCATGAAGATCCTGATCAGGTACCCAAATCCTCTTTTTTCTTTCTTTAATCACCTTCTTCTATCTTCATCTGTCACCATTTCTTGATCTTCATTATCTTCTATCTTCATCTGTCAATCCAAAAAAACCCCATTGTAAATCCCAACCGATGTTGTCTCGTCGTCTTCTTGGGCTCAAATGAGGCGTCACAGCCTTAAATAGGGCTTGTGACGTCACATTTAGCCTCAAAATGGTTAACAGCCACCTGATTCCCTGTTCAATCCATTTTCCGACTTTAATTTTTTTTTTTTACATGACGTCACTTAAAGGTAATGATGCCAGCCAATCAGAATGGCTGTGCTTCATTTGCCTTTAAGATGACGTGACGAAGCCGGCGTCACATGGTATTTCAGCATATCAGATCGTGGGAACCAATTCCACACTCTGATTGGCTGAAATACCATGTGACGCCGGACATCTTGGATTTAGTGAAGTCATCTTAAAGGCAAATGAAGCACAGCCATTCTGATTGGCTGGCATCATTCCCTTTAAGTGACGTCATGTAAAAAAAAAAATTAAAGTTGGAACATGGATTGAACAGGGAATCAGGTGGCTGTTAACCATTTTGAGGCTAAATGTGACGTCACAAGCCCTATTTAAGGCTGTGACGCCTCATTTGAGCCCAAGAAGACGACGAGACAACATTGGTTGGGATTTACCATGGGGGTTTTTTGGATTGACAGATGAAGATAGAAGATAAAGAAGATCAAGAAATGGTGACAGATGAAGATAGGAGAAGGTGATTAAAGAAAGAAAAAAGAAGATTTGGGTACCTGATCCGGATCTTCATGGCGGATGGCATCGGATGCTGTTGGAGGCCTTCAAGGTACGTGAGCTTCCTGTTACCCCGGGAGTCGGAGGGCCATCGCTTCTAATGGTAAGTAATATATTGAATGTTTGTAAATGTCTCTTTTTACAGGTTTCTTCATTGGATGTGTTTTTTGATTTTTTGGGTACAGATGAATACATTATTATGACAATATTTGGGAGGCATTTGTGGCTTGGTATTGCTGTTGGTTTTTTTAATTTCAATTTCTTATGTGGATGTGATTGTTTGTTTTTTTCCTGCTTAATGGTAATAAAATGTTTGCGATTGGTGTTCGTTTGTAGTTAATGTTGTATTACAGTATGTTAGCTAATGCGTTTTATAGTTATTTCAGATATTGTTTGAATTTATTTCTTTGTCTTTTAATGTTTACATTCATTAATTTTGTAGTAATTCATTGGTTTGATTGGTTAGTGTTACTATTAATTTTGAGTTGGTTTAGGAATTAATTGGTTTCATTGGTTAATGGTTTAATTAATTCATTGTTGTTTTCTCCATGCAAATCTCAATTCTCCATGCAAATGTTACATGCGGCTTTTTTTTCTAGCAGCTAGCGTACGTGAAGTTTAAGAACGCTAGCAGGGGGGAAAAAAGCAACACGTACGCTGTGGGTGTTTTGAGCACGTACGTTAAAAAATGGGCTCAAGGCCTTAGTGAATCGCGTCCCCGGACTCACTTTTTAACGGACGTGCTTTTTTTGAACATCAGAAAGCAAACCCATTGAGCTTAGTGCATAGCCCCCTTAGTCTTACTTTCTTGAAACAAATACAATGGCATTACAGGTAGATCAGAACATCAGCTATATATGTGGACAGTATCAAGTTGACAACTGTAGATGCAGCAAAAGTGTCCAAGTAATCTGGGCATTTACACTACAGTATGTAACCATCACAGTAACAATTATATCAGCAAGCAGTATTATACATTTAAAGGTACACGTATGAATAATTTGTTTCGGAAAGTTGCACTGTCTTTTGCACCTTTTGGCTAAAGATATAGGAACCCCCAACTAATTAAAGATGTTTGGAGGGGAGTGCATGGTAGTTGCTCGCATAATATAGCAATATGTGTATATACATGATGGCATTTCTTACCGTAACTACAGTACGAATACAATTAAACAGTATATTTGATACTTTTTGTTATCATAAGAAATTCATCATGGCGATTACATGACTATACAGTATAGGCAATATATATGCGCAGGAGTTTACTCATACGTATGTGTGCACTAAGAAAAAATATTTGTGTAGGAGAACACGAAAGACCGATGTATGAATGCACAAAGAGTCATAAGAAAAAATTAAGTGAAAACTTTGCATCATACAAATCAACAAGAGGAGTCATAGGCAAAATGTATGTGACTGTACAATTTGTGGTCAATAGCACGATCAGGAGTTACGGCAGCGGAATATTAGTGGGTATGGGAAAAGGGATGTTAGTGCTTAGCCTGCATGATTAATAATCTCACCTTATCTCCCCTATAAATGATTCCCCATCTATTCTGATTGACTAACATATAAACACCTTTGCTGGTAGGGAACCCGCTATAATGTTCTGCAGCTCAGTCCAGCAGCGGAGGGGTTATACATCCGTGCGTAGAAATATGCTGTGTAATGTATTTAGATATACAGCTATATACAGTATATATGCTCCGAGGCATTACAGTGAGTGCTCGCCCAGGGTTTCACATATGCTTTGAGGATAGGAGCAATTTCTACTCCATTTTACACTCGAGATTTATCGTCACAAACGAATGGTATACTGCAAGTACCCTCACTGCAGAGCAATGCATTGCTTCCTTCTCCAGCCTTTTTGGGGTTAACATCAGGACAAGATACCCACAGAATTGCAGAGATAATTCCACGCACACACAATCCTTCCCCAATAAGCACATCATTTTAAAATGACCCCCCCCTCCTCTGCTTCCCTCCTCCCAGCTGTGCTATTAAGGGTAAATAGGAGAGTGGGGTTAATTACGCAGGCACCAGAATATCAGTCAACCCCCCTCCCCCTACCTCATTCCCTCCTGAATAGGGAGAGAGACGAAAGCCATAGCAGCATCGATAAACAGAGCTGAATGGAGCAAGCACACACACTCACACATATATATACACACACATGGGTGAATGGGGGTGGGAAGGAGGGAGGCGGAATGTGTGTAGCAGCAGCAGAGGGAAAGAAAGATGAATGAATTGTGTGAATGAATAAGAAATGAATGGAAGACAGTTAAAGCCAATGCTAGGCCCTCCACGGCAGAGGCAGCATCGTCAGAGTGTGTGTCTAGGGAAAGGGAGGGGGGTTTTAAGCCCCCTCCTCCCCCCACACATACACACACACACCCACCCACCAATAATGCATATAAAACAGTGCTGGGAAAGGAGGGGAGAAGGGTGACAAGAGGTGTTTTGCTGGTTTGAAAGAGAGATCCTCTTTACCTGTAAATATACCAGACACTTCTCCTTCGGGGCCCCAAGGCAGGCCAGCTAGAGGAGAGGGAGGATTGCATCCTGCCATCAGACAAAGCCATGATGCTTCTCCGAACCTCAGAATTACAGCAGAGCTCAGCCTCATTCTAAAATACCTCGCTGATAGAGAGAGACAGAGAGAGTGGAAAGGAGAGAGAGGGAGCGGAAAGGAGAGAGAGAGGGGGAGAGAGGAAAGGAGAGAGCAAGAGGCAGTGCGCCTGTGATGGTATAGCAGCAGCGCAGCCGTCTGTACACTAGCCTAGCCAAGACCCACTGTATGATACTCACATCATTGCCTCCGTGTGTCTGTGTGCAGGGCAGCAGTGGCTAGAACTGTACTCATTGGCAGACTGTTCAATCAAACAAGAGAGTAAGCAAGCAAGGGAGCTGTTCCCAGTGCTGATACACAGCAGCTCACAGTTGGGAATAGAATAGCTACGTCTTTTAACCCTTTACATCTTTATATAGAACAGATGCTATAGGTATAGGCACAACCCATCATTAGCCTTGCTGTAACTCAACAGAGTGGAAAAAGCTTACTAAAAAAAGATTGGTAAACCTCAAGAAAGATGATATTGCAGTCAGAAAGAATTTCTGACATGGATTAGTTTGAGGACTAAAGATGAAACATTCATATTGACATAAGCCAGCGCACAACATATAGTCACTGTATCTACACATTCGTCTGAAGAGCTGATTGTGCAGCAGGACAGACTAATTCAACGAATGCTGCAGAGGGACATTTAAGTCTCAAACCTCGGAACATGATGTATGCATTTTAACAGAATAAAGGTTTTTTCTAGTAAATCTCCACATGGTAGTGTGTGTATTTTCTCGTCTTAAACTGATACATTGACAACGTGCCGATACACATGTAATAATAGTCTTAACTAGAGTATTTGCAGTCTGTACCTCTGGCAAAAAAATGAGGCATAGATATTCCAAATTAGAAAGGTAGATTCATCAAATTTTTGAATAATATTTGTAACAACTTTCTATTGCTCTGTATCTTGAGAAGTCGATCAGGTCACGATGGTATAACTCCTGATATAAGTTATAGTTGTGTCAAATAATGCAAATTTGCATAGATTTATATGTGAATCATATTTTGTATGATGCCATGACAATTACATGTAAAATCCTACAAGATTATAAAGTATTAGTTGGACCTCTCTTAATCAACCAATGGATAGATAAAGAGGGGATATCAGCTCAACTTTCTAAACAGTGGGAGGGGGCACCTAAAGATTCTTGCAATGCCACAGTTGCGAGCATCTGCTATGTGGAGCAGAAAATGTGCTATTGTTATAAACAATTGCAACCCTGTTTTGCAGACAAGAGCTCTTTAGTGCTGGAACCTTATAGCAATTTGGAAATTACTGTCTTTGTTTGCTTGATATGAAAAAATGCAATATTCCCTTGACCACAAGTTGTCCCTCACAAAATCCACTACATAGTGGAATCTGTCCTTTTTGTCAGAAGCTAAACAGTAAGATACAATACTCTCTTCAACTAGTTCTCCAAAGGGGGCAGATCAGAAAACAGTTGGGAGTAGAAGGGCCACAAGGGTATTACAATGTCATTTTAGATACATTTAAAGACATGAAAAATATGATATTTCAACATTTTACAAGCATGTATAATATCTTCACTATATACAGTCATGTGAAAAAGAAAGTACACCCTCTTTGAATTCCATGGTTTTACATATCAGGGCATAATAACAATCAACTGTTCCTTAGTAGGTCTAAAAATTAGGTAAATACAACCTCTGATGAACAACAACACATGACATATTACACCGTGTCATGATTTATTTAACAAAAATAAAGCCAACATGGAGAAGCTATGTGTGAAAAACTAAGTACACCCTTACTGCTTCCATAGGAATGAAGATGCTAAGTAGCAGGCAGGTGCTGCTAATCAAATGCCCTTGATTAATTGATCATCAGCAAGTGTGACCACCTCTATAAAAGCCGAAGTCTTAGCAGTTTGCTGGTCTGGAGCATTCACGGGTGTGTTAACACAATGCCAAGGAGGAAAGACATCAGCAATAATCTTAGAGAAGCAATTGTTGCTGCCCATCAATCTGAGAAGGGTTGTAAGGCCATTTCTTAACAATTTAAAGTCCATCATTCTACAGTGAGAAAGATTATTCAAAAGTGGAAAACATTCAAGACAATTGCCAATCTTCCCAGGAGTGGACTACCTGCAAATTCACCCCAAGATCAGACCATGCAATGCTCAGAGAAATTGCAAAATACCCAAGAGTTACATCTCAGACTCTGCAGGCCTAAGTTAGCATGTTAAATGTTAAAGTTCATGACAGTACAATTAGAAAAAGACTGAACAACTATGGTTTGTTTGGAAGGGTTGCCAGGAGAAAGCCTCTTCTCTCTAAAAAGAACATGGCAGCATGGCTTAGGTTTGCAAAGTTGCATCTGAACAAACCACAGATTTATGGAACAATGTCCTTTGGACAGACGAGACCAAAGTGGAGATGTTTGGCCATAATGCACAGCGCCACGTTTTGCGAAAACAAAACACAGCATATCAGCACAAACACCTCATACCAACTGTCAAGCACGGTGGTGGAGGGGTGATGATTTGGGCTTGTTTTTGCAGCCACAGGACCTGGGAACCTTGCAGTCATTGAGTCGACCATGAACTCCTCTGTATACCAAAGTATTCTAGAGTCAAATGTGAGGCCATCTGTCCGACAGCTAAAGCTTGGCCG
Source organism: Ascaphus truei (assembly GCF_040206685.1). Taxonomy (NCBI): domain Eukaryota; kingdom Metazoa; phylum Chordata; class Amphibia; order Anura; family Ascaphidae; genus Ascaphus; species Ascaphus truei. The sequence continues at coordinate 110,198,333 of NC_134488.1, read as the reverse complement.
AAATTGGGTCATGCAACAAAACAATGATCCCAAGCCCACCAGCAAATCTACAACAGAATGGCTGAAAAAGAAAAGAATCAAAGTGTTGCAATGGCCCAGTCAAATGCCAGACCTCAACCCGATTGAAATGCTGTGGCCGTTCTTAAGAGAGCTGTGCATAAGCAAATGCCTGCAAACCTCAATGAACTGAAGCAACGGTGTAAAGAACAATGGGCCAAAATTCCTCCACAACGATGTGAGAGACTGCTAAAGTCATACAGAAAACGATTACTTCAAGTTATTGCTGCTAAACGTGGTCCTACAAGCTATTGAATCATAAGGAGTACTTAGTTTTTCACACATGGCTGCTCCATTTTGGCTTTATTTTTCTTAAATAAATCATAAGACGGTGTAATATGTCATGTGTTGTTGCTCATCTGAGGTTGTATTTACCTCATTTTAAGACCTGCTAAGGAACAGAAATTGTTATTATGTCCTGATATGTAAAACCATAGAATTCAAAGAGGGTGTACACACACACACATACTTTAGCTTAATTTACAAGAGGGTTTCAGTGTAAACAAGTGCATCTAGATGTCAAAGCAACTAGTATAAAATTAGTTGTTGCAGAGAGACTAAGGGACACACCAAAGTCTTCCACAGGCTGCCAAGTGGGAGTGAGGCTTTTCATTTGTGTTTCCTCATTTCTGATTCCGAATATAAATACTGTATGATCAAATTCATATATTCTGTCATAATCAATAATCAAAACCTGAAACAAATGTAGAGGCAAAGCCAAAACATCAGGTCAAGTGAGCATCCCTAAACAATATTTAATAAAAGGTTTATATCAGGAACTAATGCACTTTTCTTCTTTCAATGAAATCTGCCATATCAGAAGTTGTGGGCCCAAAATATCATCATCATCAGATATAAGTGATTCAAACTATAGGTTTCACACATTCTACTCAAATTGTTGCAAGAGAAATTGATTGAAGAAGCAGATTGTGTTCCTCGATACATACTGTACAGTATCTCCATTCGTGTTGTTAGTTGTTTGGAGTCAGTAAAACTCTATTAGGGACTAGTACTTATATATGACATATTAATATCATTCACAAATTGATTCCACTAAAGTTTTCTGTAATTAAAAGTCACATAGAAACCTTACTTATTAAGGTAAAGCAACAGAATAACGTGAAAGAACATTTCGGACACAACCGTGTAAACCATATAATTTCTTTCAATCTATTGTCAGTATTTTAGAGTGAAAATGACTGGAAAGGACTGGGTGCTCTATCCGTGTAACTTAAACCGACAGCAGTTCACCCAGTCTTTTTTAGAAACCAGGGTAACCCATAAAGGGGAGCCATTATGATGTGGTGCCCAACACTTCAGGAGTCTAATTGGACTCAGGACAGTATCTACTGGCAAATTTTACATCAAGGAACTATTCAGTGATATCAGGGCTGTTGACGGGTATGTTTGTCTTGGATAAACATGGACATTGAGCGCAGCAACAGAAAGGGGTGAAATGCATTGCTCTACGATGTGTTGCAGGACTCTATGGAACCGATAGGGTTAAGAATACGCTTTACTCCTAGAGTGTAAAGCAAAGCAGGTACATGGATTACTGTCATCAATAGATTTCATGCAAGAGCAATGGAGAATGTAATTAAAAGCTGCTCCCTTCCGGAGACCATTACTGGCACCTGCAATCCTTAGGCACAGACACAGTTACCTGTCGTGCACTCTACGTAGGACTTGCACAGCTGGCACTTACATTTGTATATGTACTATGTGCAATATGAGTGAATACAGTACATCCACTTGTATGTGACACTACATACATGGATATCAGGGTTAAGAAAGACATTATATAGCAACAACATATTGTATTGACGTAGTGTTACCTTGCACCAGTGCTCTACCATATTAAATATGATAGAGCAGTGGTGCAAGGTATGACTACGTCAATACAATCACACACGGAGATTTATGTGGGGCAGAATTAGCATATGATTTGTGATTATGGTTTTATGAGCTGTTGGAGAAAAGAAAAAAGGTTCTCGAATGGATTGCAAGTAATACAATGAAGATAACTCAGGAATATCAGTAGCAAATCCACAGGAGTATGCCTCTGCTATCAGAATGAGACTGTAAGCTCTTAGGGCTATGGGATACAACAATTAGCTACACTTCTGTGTTGCACGAACAAGCAAAGAAGAAGCAATGTAGACTAATAATGGCGTAACACTCACTGGGTTCTATCCTACCTTTCCCTGCGGCATCAGGGAAGACACTAGGGACTATAACTATGGTTAGGGCAGAGTTGCACCTCCTAAAGGGACAATCAAAGTAACATTGAGTTTTTCTGTTGTAAATACAGAAAAAATAAAAACAGATCTTTCCACAAATAACATGTTACGTTGCATGTTTAACATGGGCAAAACGTGATACCCCAAATACATACAACACAATACATCTCCTCCCGAAATAAAAGAAGCAACATGCAATATAATAGGCATGTATGACATTCATAACAATACCAAACTCAATTATAAGCAAATGATGAAGGCAAAATGTATTAATTGGCGTTCAATGCTACAATGAAACTTCCAAACTTCACCAATTCATGATGATAATGTGGTCCCCCATAAAATTAAATATGACCATAATTCTTTAAACAAAGTACGGTAGTTTCAACTAATTATTTGTTTTATTATCTTTTTCTCTTGTTTATTATTAGCACAATCATTCTGTAGAACCCAATATTTATTATGAATGTAAGTTCTGAGAAAATATATTAGATCTGAGTGCAAGAGGCCTGTATTTTTTGTCAATTTACTTGTTCCTTATGCAAGGTTTCTGGAAGTATTTGGCCACTTTGTTTAATGAGAGACACAAGATAGAGGTGATAAAGAGAGAGAGAGTACTTCCAATAGAGTCACTTGTATTCCACGGGGAGAGATACCTGTGAACACACCGGAGATACCTGGGAAATAAATCCAATTTAAATAAGCAAAATAAATAAAAAATGATTGAAATTAGCATATTTTCTAGGTTTCTCAGGTGTGTTCATACCAATGTCTTGATGTGGATAATAATCAATATATGTCCACTCTGCCTCCTCAAGTCAAATCTCAGGACTGCAAGGGATTTAAAAAACCAGAGTGAAAACAGGCCCTTAGCCTTAACCAGTGAAATAGAAAAAATAACCCGGCACTTGTGACTTGATTGTGATAGTAATTATCCAAAATAACATCAACGCAAAAAGATACCCATACAAGGAATGTTTCCAGAGTTTTAAATGTGAGTGTACATTTTAAAGCTCGGTTGTTTTGACCCAAATATACTTTTATGACCTGCACCATTGGTATTGTCTACAAATTTCTTATGATTATGGGAGGAAGACTGAACTTACATGCAGCCACATGAGAAGAACATTCTACAGGCATACCCCGGTTTAAGGACACTCACTTTAAGGACACTCGCGAGTAAGGACATACAGTATTTTCAATAGCACCATACCCCTGTGTCCGTACACTCGCTTCGCGAGTACGGGCACTTATTCTGCCCTACAGACTGCAGTAGTAGTGACGCGCTGATTCCCCTTGCCCAATAGGCAAACGGCAGCTCGCGCATGCGTCAGCAAGTCCTGAACAGCAATACCGGCTCCTTACCTGTACCGAAGCATCGATAAGTGGGGAAAAGGTACTGCTTCACCTAAAGTAAATTTTCGCTTTACATACATGCTCTGGACCCATTGCGAACGTTAATGCGGGGTATGCCTGTACAGCATATACTTTAAAAGTCAACTTTATCCATAATATGCACTTTTAAGAGTATTTTATTCATTCACTACTTTGCACATTGTTTGCACCTGCAGCTACAGTATATGACAAGAATTTTTCACAGCACATGGTTTAAGAGTTAATTTTATTCACATTTTATGCAATTTAATACTATTTAACTCGTTCACTATTTTGCATTGTTTGCACATCACTTATTGAGCGCTCCCCAAGTCTTTTCTATACTTAGCATTAACCACCCTACATGCTTCTTCTATATCTACCTCACCTGTATGGAACCTGCTAACTGTCACATAAGTACTTAAAGGAGCACACCAACAACCCTTTTTAAAAAAAAAAATGTAATAGGTGGGAAGCAGGGGGCTGCCGAAGCTGAACCGCATTCATTCCGGCTCCGGGGACCCACTGTTTCCCGAGATACCTACCTCAGAAGAGGGTGTATCTGTCTGCTGTTTAAATGACCCGCATCACGTGGGCCAATTGAAAGTCACACAAGGGATGCCATCATGGCTTCCTATTGGCCTGCAGGACACGGGTCATTTAAAAAACAACATTTCGATAGCCCCAAAAAGCCTCTTCCGAGGTAAGTATTTCAGGATGTAGGGGAACCCTGCACCTGAAATTAACGCGGTTCAGCACCGGAGACCATCTGCTTTTTTTTTTTTTTTAAGTGTCACCTGGAGTGCTTCTTTAAAACATGAAGGGGTCTTTGCATGAAGAAGGGGGACTAAGCTGTAGCATTTGTGTCTAAAAGGTTATAATTTTTTTAGTGTGACTCAGACTACAAGTGTGGCATGGAGTCATTAACCCGGGACATTGCACCTAGACAGCAAAATTTTGCCCTAAAAAACTTCCTATCCCACCTTCAAGGAAGAAACCAACGCAAAAACATATAAACAAAAGTAATGCATATACCATCACCATCATTTTAATCTGACAACCTAAGCTCATTCCAAAAGCTCAGTGTTTTTCAACAGGGTTTCCTAAGAACCCTTGGGTTCCACAGACCTCCTTAAAGAGTTCCCTGCTATTTTGAGGCCATTTGAAAATTTTACCAAAAACAGAAGAATTTACAATGCATCTGATCACAGACGCGCTATTAGAGAGGGTTGGGGTTCCTTACAATGCATCTGATCACAAACGCACTAGTAGAGAGGGTTGGGGTTGGGGTTCCTTACAATGCATCTGATCACAGACGCACTAGTAGAGAGGGTTGGGGTTTCTTACAATGCATCTGATCTCAGACGTGCTATTAGAGAGGGTTGGGGTTCCTTACAATGTATCTAATTTCAGACGCGTTATTAGAGAGAGGGTTGAGGTTCCTTACAATGCATCTGATCTCAGAAGTGCTATTTTGCCAAAGCACCAGGAGCGCGAAATGCATCAGAGGGGTATATCCTGGACATAGGGGAATCAGCCATTGTTGCCACACAAGCAGGAATTGGCTGTATTACCCTCAACATACAGGTTTACCCATACCCCCATTATTGAGCTCTGAAGTCAGAAGATCACATCACCCTCATCCATTGCCATTTCTATACTCACAGGGTCTCGCCCATTAAACTAAGTACAGCTTTATCTACATGCTGTTTAGCCCAGTACTTGTTAGCACTGGTTCAATGAGCTTTGCTCTATTTCCTTGTGCTATTAGAGAGGGTTGGGGTTCATTACAATGCATCTGATCACAGACGCGCTATTAGAGAGGGTTGGGGTTCCTTACAATGCATCTGATCTCAGACACGCTATTAGAGAGGGTTGGGGTTCCTTACAATGCATCTGATCTCAGACACGCTATTAGAGAGGGTTGGGGTTCCTTACTATGCATCTGATCTCAGATGCGCTATTAGAGAGGGTTGGGGTTCAGACATACAAGCGAACGGCAAAAGTACGATTCTGCCTGTCCACATGTATATTGCAGCGCAATTTGCGACTTTATTTTCAGAGGAAGAGTGAGGGAGAGAATGCTTAAATATGAGGAAAAGAATATAAAAACAGGGACAAACTACATGACAAAGTTAGACCGGAAAGGAAGAAAAATGGAGAAAAGAAATGTTGGGGGCTTAGACCAGAGACATAGACATACTTATAGCTAGATGGAAGGTGTAAAGAAATCGAAAGAATGGGTCAGTGGTAAAAACATAGACAGAGAAAGGAAAAAAAAAGAGAAGCCAGCAGAGAGAGCGAGCCCTGACGAAAGGCGTCTTGGTTTTTTTTCCATAGGCACTTTAAACATTTATCAGGGACAAGGAATCCAATGCAAAGAGCTTAAGCCTGCATTAAACGTACTCCCCCTACTTACCCCCAGGAATCACCTCCTCCGCCTGCCAGCACTTCACCTCCCAACAAACGTGTGGCACCTATTCATAAACACGTGCTGACAGCATGGCTGCAAGCAAGCACGCAGGAGAGCACAAGAAAAGAGCTAAAAGTACAAGCCGTCAGCCCCCACAAACCATGCAGGGAGCACAGGATTAAAGAGAACTGGAGCCCCCTCTTCACAGCAACATACGAAAAAGTTGCAATTAAGTATTTCAGCTTAAGCTTCAGAAATGATTACCCATTTTTACATAATTTTTACATAAATTACTTTCTCTGAGTCAGAACGATTTGCTTCTGTATTTAAATATAGAGGGGGGGGGGGGGAAGGATCAGTATAACCATATTGTCCTTTCCGTGTTGAAGTAGATCATGAAATATTCAAGACGTCCAATTCTCACTTAAGTATTGAACATGGGTCACAGAGTCAGACATTACAATGCACAAATAGTTTAAGGTATTAAAATAAACATACATCTATGTGTATTGTTGTTTCCGTGTTCTCCTTGTTCAACATGTTCTCATTTAATCGGGTCATGCACTGATTTTAATTCCTTTCATTCTGGACGGGCCGGGGATGCACTGCTCAGAATTTCAACAACCGCCTACCAAGATTATTATTACCCCCAGCATTAATACTTACTCTTTCACCCTCGCTACATAACACACTTACACTGATAACTGCATTAACGACCACCCGCTGTCTTTGTCTGGTTACCTTTCACGATACGATAAATATGAAGTTAAGCAAATGGTTGCACCACTTTTAGAACAATTTCGGTGGGTTTCTCATTAAACTGAGAAAATGTGGATCAGGGGACTATCGCAAGGAAACTACAACGTCAATGGAAATTTCCATGCCATAGTACCTCAATCAGCATTTTCGCAATGTAATGAATATCTCCCTCAATGTCAATTAATGTGTCCATTTTCATCAATGTATCAAGGCTTGCATAGGAAGCTATTTGGAATAGCTAGAAGAGGAGTTGCTTAGCACGGTTATATAATGGTCAATAATATAATGGTCTAAATATCAACGTTTACAAACCGGAACAGCTGCAGTTTTCCTCCTCTTTGCTCCTGATCTGGTATGGTTTTAACACCTGTGCCTAAGAGATCAGCATCAGATAACTGAAATAGCAAATATCGCACAGTACAAATGACACACACTCAGACTGTCACAAGTGGAAAATTGTGTACCATGTTCAGCAGCGAATTATCATCTTAACACATATCCCTCAAATTGCTGGGATTGTAAACTTTCTCGGACAGGCTTTTTGATCATCTCATTGTTTGAGTTTGTGTCTATACTTTGTAGGAACATTTACCCTCTGTTAATTATACTTGAATATTTAAGCTGCAATCTTCCCACACAGTTCAGTGTCCTAGTAGAAAAAATATTAAATAATAGTTATGATCTCCAGGCTCCGCATCTGCTATACAGGTAAGCTATGCACAGGTAAAAAGTCATTTTGGACTGTATCAAAACACAAAACATAGGATATGTGAGAGGTTCCCCATGTATATTTATATGAGCTATTCAATGATAGACTTTCAGCTGTAAATATTCAAAGTAATTAGTTGGTACTTGGTAAAGCATTTTGATTTTATTGCAATTTCAATATACTGTATGTTCTAAGTAGGACTACACTGTTACGATGTCTATAAACTTTACTGATCATGCCTCACATGACACACACTGCCATATCCAACCACAGACACACACTGCCATATCCAACCACAGACACACTGCCATATCCAACCATAGACAAACTGCCATATCCAACATCATACACACTGCCATATCCAACATCACACACACTGCCATATCCAACCACAGACAGACTGCCATATCCAACATCACACACATTGCCATATCAAACCACAGACACACACTGCCATATCCAACCATAGACACACTGCCATATCCAACATCACACACACTGCCATATCAAACCACAGACACACACTGCCATATCCAACCACAGACACACTGCCACATCCAACATCACACACTACCATATCCAACATCACACACACAGCCATATCCAACATCACACACACTGCCATATCCAACACCACACACACTGCCATATCCAACCACAGACACACTGCCATATCCAACATCACACACTATCATATCCAACATCACACACACAGCCATATCCAACATCACACACACTGCCATATCCAACATCACACACACTGCCATATCCAACATCACACACACTGTCATATCCAACATCACACACACTGCCATATCCAACATCACACACACAGCCATATCCAACCACAGACACACTGCCATATCCAACATCACGCACACTGCCATATCCAACATCAAACACACAGCCATATCCAACATCACACACAGCCATATCCAACATCACACACACTGCCATATCCAATATCACACACACTGCCATATCAAACCACAGACACACACTGCCATATCCAACCACAGACACACTGCCACATCCAACATCACACACTACCATATCCAACATCACACACACAGCCATATCCAACATCACACACACTGCCATATCCAACATCACACACACTGCCATATCCAACATCACACACACTGCCATATCCAACATCACACACACTGCCATATCCAACATCACACACACTGCCATATCCAACATCACACACACTGCCATATCCAACATCACACACACACTGCCATATCCAACATCACACACACTGTCATATCCAACATCACACACACTGCCATATCCAACATCACACACACTGCCATATCCAACATCACGCACACTGCCATATCCAACATCAAACACACAGCCATATCCAACATCACACACTGCCATATCCAACATCACACACACACTGCCATATCCAACATCACACACACTGCCATATCCAACATCACACACACTGCCATATCCAACATCACACACACTGCCATATCCAATATCACACACACTGCCATATCCAATATCACACACACTGCCATATCCAACATCACACACACTGCCATATCCAACATCACATACACAGCCATATCCAACATCACACACACTGCCATATCCAACATCACACACATTGCCATATCCAACATCACACACACTGCCATATCCAACATCACACACACTGCCATATCCAACATCACACACACTGCCATATCCAACATCACACACACTGCCATATATATATATATCCCAGTATATTTTATTTCCATATTACAGTTCTGATAACTATGATACTGCATTAATAAACTGTAAAATAGACTTACAAAATGTTAAATAATTAATAGAACAGGATATTTGTCATCTTATTAAAGGTATCTTTACATGTAGAGAAATTAATATTTATACACACAAAGTGTATCCAAATGTGGCTATATGTACCCAGATACTCTAGTACTGTATTTGTTCATATTATGTACTTTTTCTGAAGGATCATCACGCAAACATCTATCTGCACAGATTGAACGGTCCTTGGAGGTCAAGGGTGAGGAAGAGCTCCCAGAGGACACAGTGACTTTAAACTTCCCTGTTGTTCCTCGCAAGGAGCATGTTGTTCCAGCATCCTCACCAGCTGTTCTAGTGCCCTCGCCAACTGTTCCAGCACCCTCACAAGCTGTACCAGCGACGAGACCTCCTGCTCCAGCACGGAAACCTGATCTGCCAGATGTCCACTACGATGAGGCCACTCTGGCACATCAGCAGCAGCTTCTCAAGATGCATAGGTCAGCATATTCCCAGATGAACCATCATTTGGCGAGCATCTCCCACAACTCCACTCACCAATTCAGAGTGATAAGGTAACCCCCTTCTGTGGCAAAACAGCACAAACATCGCCATCAGTTTGGCCCAACTAAATGGTGCAGTTAATGGGTTCACCTGGGCAGTGCAGTAATCTACGGAGAGCGTACGTGCACCATCAATTCTGACAACGCAAGCTGCATCCAGCAAATCGCTGGCAATAATCAGTGGTTTCACTCCTGATGACCACACAACCCCCTCCTCCCTCAGTTGAATCCCTTAGTCTACTTTCTAACCCAGTGGCCCCAGCTGCATTAAGGTGTGGAAGAGCACGTCGAAGGAGGCCTAGTGAGCATGACCCTTCCTCTGCCAGCAAGAGGAAGAGATGGTCTTCCCAAAACGCCCATGTTCCTTTTTTTACCCCGAGTCTTTTTCTCACACAGTGATGTAACTGTTAATAAATGTTAAGTTCACTATTTCTGTCTCTTGGTAATTATTTTGACAAAAAGTTCAAACCTTACTGTAAACTCATACTTCAGTCAGTAAACAACATATACCATATCATAGCAAGTCACACAAACATCTCCTCCATTCACTTAAATCACTAAAAATCAACCTAGAGTTTAACATTTAACTCCCTGACACTTTAACAGATGCATCTCTGTATGTGCGTCTGACTTTTATATTATTCATAATATATATCTTTCTATAACCTTGTCAAACAAAGGTATTAAAAGTTCCGCGCTCGAGCTGTCATGGATCTTCTCCCATTTTCAAATAATCCTTTTGCAGCTGGGTGTGCAGGAGCCCCTCCCAAAAGCTCCTAAGAGGGGTCTCCCAAAAAAGGGGGACCCCAAAAGACAAATATACACATACACCAAGCGCACCAAGAATTAGTATACACTCTAAAATTTTCAAACCACAATCAGATATGAAATTAGGTGTAATCGTGACTTTAATGATAAAAAAGGTCTGCATTCAGACCGTGGACAAACCCTAACCGCGGTTCCAACACCGCTGGACTAATACAGTAAACGCATGTAAAATATCATAAAAAAGGTATCATAAAAAACGTATGTGCAAATGCAGCAGATAATACAATCTCCAAGATCGTGAGACTATTAGAACACCTAATGATAATGAGATGCCCACTGAAGACCTGTTCTGCTAATCTATATTCTGCACATAAAAGAACCCCACTTACAGAGATACTTATGTAAGGATGTGGTAGGAACCTCATATGTGTGTTCAGTGTGTGTTCAGTTGGTGTTTGACTCTGTTCAGTGAGAGGCATGTGGAGTGTCTGCAACAGTGTTGCAGTGTGTTAGAGCAGAGTCAGACAGGCTGTGTGTCTGTGCAGATTAGGCAGAGAGGCTCCGTGGAGAAACTACAATTCCCATGAGCTCCTGGGCAGTCACCTGATGTGAAGAACCAATCAGAAGGCTAGAATGACAGGGGCAGGAACGGGAAGCGTGGGGGAGAGACCACACTAGTCAGAGGTGATCTGGAAGGTAAAGGACGAGGGTGTATGCGTGCAGGGGGTCAGTGACCCGCCTGCATAGGCCAGCTTTACCCCGCAGGCCCTTAGGAGATGCCCCTGAGCCACAGTAGGTTGCTGTGCTGCAGGGACGCCCATAGTGAGCAATCAGTCACCTTACTGTGTAGACAGTTAGGGACAAGCGTGCGGAGCAGGTTTGCTGGTGAGCTGCTTGGGACCAGACAGCTACACTGCGGACATCAAAGACAAGCAAGGATTCGGCTGATCCTTTTCAAAGCATTACCGGTCACCGCCGTGACCAGAAGGTATTTACGTTAAGTGCACCAACACCGGTCAACAGGCGCTGATCCCGCCTTAGGCGTAACTCTTTGAGGACACTAGTGAGTGACCAAATGCCTAATACACGGAGCACTCCGTTCTATTAGTGTAAGGACATACTCGATAAGAGCGTGGCTGAGCCACTACTGTACAGGACAAAACTCGTTGAGAGCGTGGCCGAGCCACTCACGTATAAGGACATTATCATTTAGCTGAGTTAAGGTTATATTGCCTTATAGGTTATGTGTTAGGATATATGCTGGGTGTGAAGTAATATGAGGAAGTGCTAAGGTACTGTTGCGATTACAGTAAAGTTGGTTGCATCACACATGTGTATATATATGTTTCTTGCCCAGGGGAATCTCACATCACGGGGATCCTAAGTAAGTGGAGGTGCTGTGCTAATAAAGGTTACCCCAGGCTCCCAGCTAGCAGAGGCTCAGATCTCCTGAAGCCACAGGTGTTGTACAGCGACCAGTAGTTCCTTTGGGAGGGTTCAGAAAAAGGGCTACATTTCGAGGCGCTGCTGAGATCTTAGCCCTGGGGTGCCCCATATATTTTTCTCAATTGTGCAACAAGTTTTTTTTTCATCATGTTTGTGCCCTCGCAGCCCGAGGTGCGCAAGTGGGCCCAGCGGCATGAAATTCCCCTGACACGTGCTTTTGGCCTGGGACATGTTCCCGCCATCCTCTCCCTAGGCACCGTGACTGACCATGTCAGGAAACTCCCGCTCATGGACACTGCCCGAGTGCAAGATCACTATTACGACCGGGAACAGATTTGGCGCAAAATCCTATATGTCACTGAACAGGACATATGCCCCAAAGCCCTGCCATTAGTACTATTGCTACCCGAGGCTCCCGGCATACACTGTCCAATAGTGCAAGTTGATTCCACCGAGCCACTGGCTGCATCCACACCACTGAGGGGATATCCCGGCTCGTTAGGCGCCATCACTAGCAGCTCTGACCGCACCCATGAGAACAGTTTGAACCCTCGATGGCCTGCTGCAATGGGCCTAGGCACTTCGTTCACCCCCTCCGCCATAAGGCCTGCATTAAGTAGAATCAGTATGTCAAGACTAGATGCCTACTCCCCAGCAGGGGGTAGCCTGCTGGATAATGGCTCTATCCCTGTGCTTGCAGAAGCCATCCACCACTCCACACAGGCCCACCAATACCGGAAGTTAAAGGCATTTTCAGGTGACAAACCCACACCCCTGGGAGAAGTTGCATTTGAAGAGTGGCTGGATCACACGGAACGGGTACTTCCTGAATGGTCCTGCACCGATGCCATCCGGAGGCAGCATATCGTTGAATGTCTGTGACCCCCAGCGTCCCACATGGTGCACTGCTATCGGGACGATCACCCGGACGCTGATGCGGCGGGCCTCATTTACTGCCTTACCAAGACCTATGGGGTCCCTGTGGATGCCAATGCCCTAATGGCCAAGTTCCATGCTCTGGCTCAGAAAGAGGGAGAAATGGTGTCCGACTTCCTTAGACGTCTGCATCTGGATCTGTGGACTCTGGTGAGGAAGGGGGTGGTGCCGAAGGTGGATGCCGACGGACTGCGCACCACCCAGCTACTGAGGGGGCTCCTGCCACTTCATCCGGTGTCCGTACGTGTCAGTGGCTGCCTCGTACCCGGACAAGCCTTGGCGTTTAATGACCTAATGGACCGGGTCCAAGCACATGAGACTGTGCTGCTGGGGCATGACTTAACCCCAGGGAAGAAGGCGTCGAGTGGGAACAAGGACACCAAAAGGTCGGAAGCTAAAGCCGAGACGTCCGAGAGTGGGGACCCCTACAAGAAGGACTCGGAGGCGCCGACAGCTGCCCGGGAGCGCCCTGTGTCGGGACGAAACTCGCCACCCATCCGAGATGATGCCTACCTCAGTCAACTCCGGTGTTATGCTTGTGGAAAGATGGGGCATCTTCGGGCGCGCTGTCCCTCCCTACGGAAAGCGGCGTCTCGACCAGCTAAGTCCATGCTGTGTACTCCCCAGGACGGCAGAGCCGTGGCCCAGCCTTCGACGAGTAATCGGATCGGACCAGCCGCCATCGTCCGGGTAGTGATTCTGCGTTGATGGATACGGGGTCTCAGGTGACCATAGTGTATCGGCCCCTCTACGAGCAACACTTACACCGGCTGCCGCTGTTATCTGCTGACTCTTTACGGTTGAGAGGGTTGAGTCACGAAGATTACCCCATCGATGGAGTGGTGAAGGTATATCTGGACATTCCCCAGCTGAACACCGGTAAGCACCACCCCATGGAAGTGGAAGCCTTAGTGTGTCCAGAACCACAAGACCACCCCAGTGCCCCGATAATCATGGGAACCAACACCGACATTGTGCAATCGGTGATCCGCATGTACTTACAAGAAGCAGGCGAAGCCCCGTTGCTGGCTCTCACTACGTGTCCGGCACTACAAGAGGCTTGCGGTAAAATCGCGACTGAAGAGGAGCATGGAATGCTGTACAGTCAAGAGTGGGGCGTGACCCAGATCCCTCCCGGGGAAGGGAGAATGATGATCGCGGCCTGCCACTATCGGATAGACGTCCAGAGGATCAGCTATTCTCATTGGAGAGCACGACACGGGATGATCAGTGGCTTGGCTACAAAATATTAGCTTCAGTGAAGAAATGGCCAGGGAAAATTCCGAATAGAACCTGGGTATATGTTCAGAACATCTCCCCGTACCCCATGTGCATTGATCGTCGGCAGCCTCTGGGTAGAATCTATCCCATGATACCTGGAAAGAGGGCCGCAGAGGAACGGCCGGCGGCCACCACCCATGCAGAACTCCCCTGTTGGCATTTGACTTTGGAGATTCGCCACTAACGGAGGACTCGAAAAAAAGACTGCAGACCAAGCTAGGAGAATGACGAGAGGTGTTCTCCACGAGTGATATGGATGTGGGGTGCAGTCGCAGCGCCCACCACACCATTCGGATGAGCGACACCGCCCCGTTCCAGGAGCGTTCCCGCCGCATAGCTCTCCGAGACGTGGAAGAGGTGCAGAGATTAGTAGCCGAAATGGAGAATGCTGGTATTGTTCAAGGATCCCGCAGTCCGTACGCCTCTCCCATCGTGGTGGTTCGCAAGAAGAATGGGACGGTATGTCTATGCGTAGACTATAGGACACTGAACAATCGTACGGTACCTGATCAGTATACCCTCCCACGCATTGAGGACCTTCTGAACGCCTTGACGGGAAGTAAATGGTTCAGTGTACTAGATTTGAGGTCGGGATACTATCAAGTGCCCATGGATCTGGAAGACCAGGAGAGAACAGCCTTCATCTGTCCGCTAGGGTTCTACCAGTTCACCCGCATGCCACAAGGGATCTGCGGGGCCCCTGCCAACTTTCAGAGGTTAATGGAACAGACCCTGGGAGACATGAACCCGCAAGAATGCTTAGTGTGCTTGGATGACATTATAGTGTTCGGGAAAACGTTGGAGGAGCACGAGGAGCGGCTAATGAAGGTGTTGGATCGACTTCAGAAGGAGGGACTCAAACTGTCCCTGGATAAATGTAAATTTTGCCGCACGTCCGTGACTTACGTGGGCCACATTGTATCAGCTGAAGGGATATCCAC
Source organism: Ascaphus truei (assembly GCF_040206685.1). Classification (NCBI taxonomy): domain Eukaryota; kingdom Metazoa; phylum Chordata; class Amphibia; order Anura; family Ascaphidae; genus Ascaphus; species Ascaphus truei. The sequence goes on along the minus strand of NC_134488.1, from coordinate 110,183,076 downwards.
CGACCCAGGGAAGATGGAGGCCGTAGTGAATTGGCCCAGGCCCAGTAACGTCCAAAAACTCCAATCCTTCCTGGGGTTCTGTGGCTACTACCGGCGCTTCGTGGAGGGCTACTCAAGCAAAGCTAAGCTCCTGAATAACCTTTTTTTAAAGATATATCCTGAGGCTACGGGCAGGAAAAACATCACGGCGCAAACGCCCTTTGGCGAGAAATGGACCCCTGCTTGTGAGCAAGCGTTCTTGAAACTGAAAGCCAGTCTAATGCAGGCCCCAGTGCTGGCCTATGCCGATCCTGACCGCGAATACGTGCTACATGTGGATGCCAGTTTTAATGGACTGGGAGCAGTGTTGCACCAGAAACATGCCACAGGGCTCTGCCCCGTGGCGTATGCGAGTCGAAGCTTGACCCCAAGTGAACAGAACTATCCTGTCCACAAGCTGGAGTTCCTAGCCCTCGAATGGGCAGTAGTGGACAAGTTACACGATTACTTGTATGGGGTATAGTTTGAAGTCCGGACAGACAATAATCCAATGACGTACATTAACACGTCCGCCAAATTAGATGCGACAGGTCATCGGTGTTTGGCGGCGCTGGCCAACTACCGTTTCAACCTCAAGTATAAACCAGGGCCCACCAATGTAGGGGCCGATGCTTTGTCACGAAGACCGGGGCTCCAGCCTGTCCTGGATGAGGAGGTGTGGGAAGAAATTCCGGGGCCTGGTATACGTGCTCTATGCTCCATAGCCGCAGTAGTCGATGATCAGGTCGCATTCTCGGAGCTAAGAGTAGCCGACTCATTAGGGTGTCAATCCCGTGCTGTCCCTCAGGCCTACCGAGGCTTGGAGGGAATGAACCTTACAGAAGACAAAATCATCTCCTGGAATGAGCTAGTGCAGCATCAAATTCAAGACCCAGTGGTAGAATTAGCTCGCCAAGCCCTGCAGCAAGGAAACCCCTCCATTCTTAAGCAAGCCCCCAGAGAATTGGTGAAACTCTTGTTGAACGAGTTCGAGAAATTCGAACTGGACAATTGCCTCCTGTATCGGGTCATACCCTACCATAATCATCCCGATCGGCGACAGCTATTCCTGCCCAAGATTCTGCGGAATATGGTCCTCAGGGCCCTACACGATGATCATGGCCATCTGGGTGTCGACAAAACATTCGGGTTACTTCACGACCGATTCTACTGGCCGAAGATGAGAGAATCCGTGGAATTGCATTGCCGACAGTGTACCCGCTGCATACAGAGGAAGACTCTCCCCACTCCGGCTGCCCCCATGGCACATTTAAAAAGCGCCGGCCCCATGGATTTGGTGTGCATGGACTTCTTATGCATCGAGCCAGACTCCTGGGGCATTGGTAATGTACTAGTGATTACGGACCATTACACAAGATACGCCCAAGCATTCCCCACCAAAGATCAACGAGCGGTGACTGTGGCTAGAGTATTGTCGGAAAAATACTTCATTCATTATGGATTACCGAACCGGCTACATTCGGATCAAGGCCGAGATTTCGAGAGCACTCTCATTAGAGAACTGCTGAAGTTGCTAAATATACTGTAGCTAGTCACGAACGACCCCGTACCACCCAGAAGGAGATACTATGCCTGAATGGTTCAACGGCACGCTACTTGATATGCTGGGAACACTAACAGGCTCTCAGAAGAAGGAGTGGAGCAAGCAAGTGGAGACACTGGTGCATGCATATAACTGTACTCGCCATGAGTCTACCGGGTATACCCCATACTTCTTGATGTTTGGAAGGGAAGCTAGACTGCCCGTGGATGTGCGACTACGAATATCTACCGATGGGGTATCCAACAGGACGCATTTCCGATATGTACAAAGACTACAAGACAGTCTACAGCAGGCCTATAAATTGGCGGAAAAGACGGCGGCGAAATTAAATGCAAGCAACAAAAGACGTTATGACCACAAGGTGAGGCATAAAGAGATTCGCCCGGGGGATGCTGTTCTTCATCGTAATTTAGGCATTCTTGGAAAGCACAAATTGGCTGATCGGTGGAGAAATGGGGTGTATGAGGTAGAATCACAGATGCCTGGCCTCCCGGTGTACCGCATCAAGGATTCAGAAGGCCGGGTAAAGGTATGGCATAGGAATCATCTGCTCTCCATACCTCAAGTAGGGGACAACGAATTGGAAGTGCCCACTGTTTCAATAGATCGAGAAGATGAAAATACAGAGGTTGGCCCAGAGACTGTAATAAATGCCACCTCTGAGAATCCTATGGAGGGAACCTCTCAAAGGGGCCTTCCGGCCGCGGGGGCATCTCCCGAAGGAGCTACGGGTAAAGAGCCCCTTGGTCCAACGACAGAGACGCTGACTCCAGTGAGCCAGCCGCTAGACCCGCAGAGCCCGTGCTTTGTGCCACAAAGAGACTTTGCAGACTTATCAAGCCCCTCAAGGACAGAGTTGGAACTGCAAAATGGGAATTGCTACTCTCCAGAGGAGGTAGCTAAAGAGCAAATTCGCAGAAGCCAAAGAGCTAGTCAACCTCCAATGAGGATGGCTTATGATCAATTTGGGGCACCCCATTATGAGGCTCAGCAGTGGTCTCGGAGCAAAATCCAATCTGTGATTGTGATGCTCACAGAATTGTGCAATATCGTATAAAGTCAATGCGAATGTGCTAAGTTATATAATTGAACTGCATTTTTATTATATAACATTCTGTGTATAGTTATGTAGGTGTAGCGCAAGCGAGGACGTTGGATTCTGCAAGGGGGAGAATGTAAGGATGTGGTAGGAACCTCATATGTGTGTTCAGTGTGTGTTCAGTTGGTGTTTGACTCTGTTCAGTGAGAGGCATGTGGAGTGTCTGCAACAGTGTTGCAGTGTGTTAGAGCAGAGTCAGACAGGCTGTGTGTCTGTGCAGATTAGGCAGAGAGGCTCCGTGGAGAAACTACAATTCCCATGAGCTCCTGGGCAGTCACCTGATGTGAAGAACCAATCAGAAGGCTAGGATGACAGGGGCAGGAAAGGGAAGCGTGGGGGAGAGACCACGCTAGTCAGAGGTGATCTGGAAGGTAAAGGACGAGGGTGTATGCGTGCAGGGGGTCAGTGACCCGCCTGCATAGGCTAGCTTTACCCCGCAGGCCCTTAGGAGAAGCCCCTGAGCCACAGTAGGTTGCTGTGCTGCAGGGACGCCCATAGTGAGCAATCAGTCACCTTACTGTGTAGACAGTTAGGGACAAGCGTGTGGAGCAGGTTTGCTGGTGAGCTGCTTGGGACCAGACAGCTACACTGCGGACATCAAAGACAAGCAAGGATTCGGCTGATCCTTTTCGAAGCATTACCGGTCACTGCCGTGACCGGAAGGTATTTACGTTAAATGCACCAACACCGGTCAACAGGCGCTGATCCCGCCTTAGGCGTAACTCTTTGAGGACACTAGTGAGTGACCAAAGGCCTAATACACGGAGCACTCCTTTCTATTAGTGTAAGGACATACTCGATAAGAGCGTGGTTGAGCCACTACTGTACAGGACAATACTCGTTGAGAGCGTGGCCGAGCCACTCACGTATAAGGACATTATCATTTAGCTGAGTCAAGGTTATATTGCGTTATAGGTTATGTGTTATGATATATGCTGGGTGTGAAGTAATATGATGAAGTGCTAAGGTACTGTTGCGATTACAGTAAAGTTGGTTTCACCACACATGTATATGTATATGTTTCTTGCCCAGGGGAATCTCACATCACGGGGATCCTGGGTAAGTGGAGGCGCTGCACTAATAAAGGTTATCCCAGGCTCCCAGCTAGCGGAGGCTCAGATCTCCTGGAGCCACAGGTGTTGTACAGCGACCAGTAGTCCCTTTGGGAGGGTTGAGAAAAAGGGCTAAACTTACATAAGAAGGGGGTGTTGGTATCTCCTGCAGTTTTCTGCAGTTTAAAGACTCTGGTCACAGGGGCCAATAGGAAGCCGCACCGGATGACGCCCCAGTTTCCTATTGGCCCACAGAGCTCGGGAGCTTTGAAAAGCGGCCATATAGTGAACCCTGGAGTGGCTACCAGCCCCCACTATGGAGGCAAGTACCTCTGGAAGCAGGGGGTCCATTGGGCTGAAATTAATCGAATCCAGCGCCGAAGACCCCCTGCTTCAATTCTGCATTTAAAACATTAAAGAAAAAAAACGGCTTGGACTGCCACTTTAAAGTGTCAACTGATACCAACGCTTATCCATTAAGCACTCCCCATTCTGCTCTACAAGTAGTCCTCGCGATCCAACGTTTCACTTTACAACGAATGGCATATCCGATGCTTTTTTTTCTGCAGATTTTTTCACATTTTTCTTTTGTTGCTTTACACTGCAACCCTATGGGCCGTTATCTGACGCCTGAATGAGTTATCCAACGCTCACCACCAGTTATTAACATGGGACTCTGTAAAAGACGTGTGCAGAGGTACGCAATGGAGACCTTTTAAAGTGAAACTAAAATTAGGCTTTATTGCGCCTGCTCCTTTAACACAGCAAAACATTCAAAATAAGCCAAAGAAAAACCTACTCCGCTTTGGAGAATATCTACACATGTAGTCCAGCCCTCTCTAACTAGGTGGTTAGCTAAACTAATTACCAGCCCACATATATATACATATATACAGATATCTAACAGTCCCATAAGAAAGTCTTATCTGTTTCTTGTAGATGTAGGGGAAGGCCGCTTTGCTCTCCTGGTCAGCACCCTTGTGTGCTTAGGCAGTGTCTGTCCAGGTATACAGGTCTGGTCCCCTTTGTCTTGCTGTCAGCCTGCAGTCTCTCTGCAGCTCAAGATATCTGTTCTTCCTTGGTTCAGCCCCCAATTGTGAGACTAAGGAATCCCCCTCCTGTGTCTCACATGACATTATTTCACAGAGCTCTGATTAGGCAGGTGGAGTTGGTTAATTGCTGGTGTGCAATTAACCAGCACACTGCTGGATTAGAGGCAAGTTTCTTAACAGGGATATACACTGGCGACACACTTTATTCGAGCTTGGCTAGTCCCACGAATTCGGGTATACCCGGGTGTATTGAGGTTTGTGACTGTTTTCTGCCCGAGTGCATTGAGGTATTTTCCAAGCAGGGATTGAAGCATTTTATTCCCGCTGGCTGCAATACTGCACAGTATATATATATATACTGCATTACAATTCATGAATTTATGCCATCTGGTAGACACGCGAAGCATTGCAGCCTATTAAATCCTAATCATTATCATTTAACAGATCAGCCGCCCATCAGCCAGGCATGAACCCAGGCTGGGAAGGCAAACGCAACGGGGCTTGTCAGAGGTGAGGAGTGGCGCATTCCAGGTATCTGCCAGGTACATACCGGGTATTTGCTCGAATAAAGTGTGTCGGTGCAGTATCCCTGTTACAGACTCACTTTACAACGGTTTCACTATCCAACGCTACTTCCAGAACGGATTCTGTTGGATAACCAGGGACTGCCTGAACACATATTTTTTCAACGACTTACTGTACTCTTCCACCAGCCTATGCTGTCTGTATCAAGTGACTCTATTAATGTTACACAGCATGTGTGTGATTAACTATTCCTTCCTTTGGAACAGTGCTCATCAACTAGGTTATTTAGAGGGCCAGAATGAATAAATCAACTGGTACAAAGGTCAAGAGAGTATTGTAATGTCATTTTGGATTCACATAAAATAAGCTTAAATAAATTTAGCATCAACATTTTGTAAGCATTTGTAACCTATGCAACTTTTAAATTTAATAAACGTGATCTGCTTAACGTTTCACACGCAGACTAGGCTCGGGAGACAGAAGAGTCTTGTGGTAACCTTACTTAAATGGGAAAACCCTTCAAATGTTCTTTTAATCCTGTGAGTTACAAAATAAAAAAAGCTCTATGGGAGAGGAACATGTGTCTGTGCAAAAAATTATCGGTACAGTGCGGTGTACAATGTAGCACTATATAAGAACATATTAATATGTCATATCCCATAACCTGGCAACTGTGTTTTTGCACAAGAAGATACGTTCGACACAACCTTCAGAATGAATTTCAAAGTTTGCAAAGTTTAGATTTTAAACCCACCCTCCCCTTCATTTTTATATCCAGTACCAACTCCAGGGATTGCACTGCCCTCAAAACGGTTTGTGGTATGTTTGTGCCATTTTACGCCCTTTACTCTGTTGCCCGACTGCTAAAACTCTGACACTGTCACGGAGGGCTCACCACAAACAAGGCGGGACCGCGGGGCAGAGGTGGGGATTAGATAAACACCAACCCACAGCCACGTGGGCACGTCTGGAGTGTAGATTGGTCGAGGTAGCCAGGTCGGGGTTAGAGAGGTACGGATAGTCGAGATACTTGCCGGGGTCTGGATTGGAGCGGTACGGATCGTTGCAGGTACTATTAGCCGAGGTCAGGGTTGGAGAGATGAGAATAGTCGTGGTACGTATGCCGAGGTCGGGGTTGGAGAGATGCGGATTGTCAATGGTAGCCGGGGTCAGGAGTACAGAAGAGCGGAGTCCAAGGGATAGCCGGGTCAGGAACAGAGATCAAGGAACAGGAGCACAAAGGCAGCAGGAACAAGGAGAGCGGTGATACACTTTGCAATGACAAAGGGGTATGCTCAGCCGATGAGCCAGTGGGCCGGCTGAGCATATAACAGGGAGGAGAGCCAATGAGTGAGGAGCTCTTTCCTAAATCTGTCTCAGCGTCTCCCCTGCTGAAATCACTCTCCTGGCTTCTTATCACATCACACATCACACACTCCATTCTCCTCCTCACTTTTATAGCTTTACACTCTTCTGCCCCTCCATACATCTCAGCTCTAATTTCTTGCTATACACCATCCCGCCTCTTGCGTTCTGCTCAAGGATGTCTTCTCTCTACCCCATTTGTATGTAAAGCCCTCTTCCACCTTAAATCTTTCTCACTGACTGCCCCACACCTCTGGAATGCCCTTCCCCTCAATATCAGACTAGCACCCTCTCTATCCACCTTTAAGACCCACCTTAAAACATACCTGCTTAACGAAGCATATGAGTAGCTACATGGCTGATACTTTACACCTCATACATAAACCTTGGTCGCTTGCAGACGCACTTACCAGAACGCCCGCCTACTGTCTCAGTACGTTCTTCCTACCTACCAATTAGATTGTAAGCTCTTCGGAGCAGGGACTCCTTTTCCTAAATGTTACTTTTATGTCTAGGGTTGCCAGGTGTCCTGTATTGAACTGGACTGTCCTGTATTTGAACACACTGCCCAGTAAATAATTAGAGGTAATACTGGACAAGTATGTGTTCGGTATTACCTCTCTGGACATAGTGACCTGATCGGCTTGGGGGGCTGCAGGATTTCCCTGAGCAGGGCTGCTGCCAGGGGGCTGGGCAACTTCCTCCATCCTGATTGGCTGCATTACCCAGCAGCAGCCAATCAGGAAGAAGAGTTAGGAGCCTGGTGGTGTTGCCAAGGAGAGGAGGAAACAGCATGGAGAGGGGAGGTGCGTGCATGCCTTGAGTGCATCACATCTTTCCAGGTGTGTCCAGTATTTTCGGAAAAGCCACTTGGCAACCCTATTTACGTCTGAAGCACTTATTCCCATGATCTGTTATTTGTATTATTTGTTATTATATGATTGTCACATGTATTACTGCTGTGAAGCGCTATGTACATTAACGGCGCTATATCAATAAAGGTATACATACATACATTTTTCAATTCAGGAAATACCAAACTCCACAAAGTCATATTGATAGATATGAATGGCTATAAAATTCTCAGAAATAAAACAGCAAATAAAAATATCACTTGTGCGCACATTCCCATGTCTCAGACAGGTCTGCAAACCTGCCTTTCCCCATTATCTCTTAGCATACAGTGTTTCCACGGCAGCCAGGGTTTCTGGGCAATGACATGCAAATGAGCACAGTGTCACCTTTTGCTGCAAATCTATTTTAACATGGACCCTTCTAAGCATATACCTGCCGTATTACACAGCTTTTCAGCACAGCCTGGGGTAAAGAAGTGCAGAGCCAGTAACCCTGCTCACAGACAGATGTTTCCACCTTTTGGGTCTCATCAGTGTGAGGTTGATTACCAGCTCAGAAATAAAACTAAAAGTAATATCAATAACTCCTTTCTCTGGACCTCTTTGCCGGAGGGCCCCGGCAATGCATAACAAAGCAAAGCATTGCACCACCCTTCTGGCACCAAGGGCATTAATGAGTCACACTGCATGATAATGCATTTGGGAGGAGGTTGCTGCTTTAAATGTGTTATAGTCCTTCCCGGTAAAGAATTTGTAAAATTAATAACGTTCCTATTTTAAGGATAGTAAAAGAAATGCTGCATATTTTGTAAATTGCCTATTGCTTTAAAGTAAAATATCCCACACAATGTTTACTCCCTCAGCCACTGCACCTATTAGATTGTAAGCTCTTTGGGACAGGGATTAATACATTCTACAAAGTGCAGTACCGCATTTGCTATGTAAAAATTAAATATAAACTTTGTTGGTAGGATTGATGCTTTGAATGCTCTGTTTTATTTTATCCCATCTTCCCTTTTCTGTTCGATGCTAATGTTCCTGGCATCAGCTTCCACTAAATGTCCTTGAAGACAAAATGTGTAGGTACTGTACGATGCTTGTAGACAGATGGAACACAAGGTAAAGAAGAGCAGGAGGTCCTTACCTGGGGGCATCAAAGCTGTCATACGATCCAACAGTGTAGTGTCTAAACAAACGCTTGGCTTTATCGCTCCGGCTCTCTGGCAAGGAAACAAAGGAACAGAAGTGAGAAGTGTGAGCAGGCTCAAAGGAACTTCAACAGATCTCTTTCCTACACTCAAGGCACTGCACTTGGTGCCCCAAAGCACCCCACACAGGCATGTGGGGGAGACTGAAGAGCTCATTAACAAAGCAGCAGACTGAGCTGGTGCTGGCCAATTGTTGTCCATATGCAAGAATATATTAGAGTTCCGCAATCCTTAAACATTAATGGTGCAAAATAGCAATGAGGGCTGTCAGTAAAGATAAAAAAAAATGCAAAAAAAATACACAAAGAAAAAGAAGGGTGAAGCCAGGGTATTAGGGCAGAGAAAATAGTATTTCTAGCACAGTGAATAAGCAGGGTTCAAAGGCTACATGTAGCGCTCTATATCAGTGTTTTTCAATAGGGGTTCCCCGGGCATCCAAAAGGGTTCGCTACAATTTTCAAATCATTTGAAAATTGTACCAAATACAGAAGAATCTACAATGTATCTGATCTCAGACGCGCTATTAGAGAGGGTTGGGGTTCCTTACAAAGAATCTGATCTCAGACGCGCTATTAGAGAGGGTTTGGGTTCCTAAGGCCGCGCCTATAGTGCTTTCAATGGCGACGGCGACACGACGGGTGACATCACCCGTCGCCACAGGCGAAAGTTATATTTTGCCGGGCGGTGGCAGCACGGGTTTCCTGACATTTGATTGGTTCAAGAGCCGTTACATGAGGCGACAGCCCTTGAAAAATCAAATTTTGCCGGCTACCAGTTTTCGCGATGGTGACGGCGCTCCGTCACATTGTCGCCGTCGCGCTTACTATAAGAGCACGCGGCGGCAATGCATTTGTTTTCGGGTGACGTTGTGTCGCCGTCACTGTAAGTGCGACCTTACAATGCATCTGATCTCAGACGTGCTATAAGAGGGTTGGGGTTCCTTACAATGCAGCTGATCTCAGACGTGCTATAAGAGGGTTGGGGTTCCTTACAATGTATCTGATCTCAGACGCGTTCATTATGGTACAACTCCCGAAACAAAAAAAAATTCTGCAATAAATCATCACTTTAATGTCCTCTTGACTTTGGGATGGATTGATCTGAGTGTGACGGATTCTCTGTTCTAAATAAAGTGACATACCCAAGGTTAAACAGAGCAGAAAGTGGACCTCAAACCTTCTGCTTAAGGGTCTAGTATCTAAATTACAAGGTAACCCCAATTTACTTCCTCTAGAAGCAAGAGGAAGGATAAGTAGTAGGTCTAACAGTAAGAAAGTACAGTGAAAATGTCAACCATAGTTACAGTATTTCTTAATCTTTAGCCCACTGGCTTATCCCTGAGAAAGAGAATACCAGCAACATAAAATGTAATGGGTTTTTATGTACAGTTTTCCTTTTTATATACTCATTTTATATCTTAGAGCTACATGTTGTATTATATATTTTTATACATAAGAGAATCTCAAGCTGAGTGAACGAACACAGAGCTCCTATCTCTAAATCAGCAAACACACCAAGCACATATGGACACGGCAAACTCTGTAGAAACCCATGTAAGAAAAACGTACCTTTAATATAATAAAACAAACCATAATAAACACACCAAACATCCCTGTGCCACCTACTGTACCCCTAACTCTGCTCGTGGCTAAATGCGCCTTCCTTTCAGCAGCAATCCCCTGCTTCAGCTGCAGTATGCTGTCAACCTATTTTATTATTTGTACACAAAAAATTCGTAGATTTGTATTGTTAGTAGTGGAGCAGGCGGTGCACTCTGAGTAATGTCATAAATTCACTACAACGATAGTAGATATAGTGGGGTTTTTTTCGCTTGTGTAATGATGATAGTCCTTTTACAGAAAGAAAAAGTATACCAACAATTTAAAATCGATGTAATGATATATGTACAAACCTGCCAACTGACTTCGGGTCACCGACAGTGTGATTGAGATTGAGGTTAGTCTCTGTTCATATTATACCAGCATACTCTTTCTGTTAAAGTGGCTAACATGAGAATAAAACAGACTGGATGACTGGCGGGCAGGTATGCACACAATGCAGTGATACATACTGCAGTCAGACTTAGAAGTGAACACCTGGAGTAAGTAATACCTGCAGGAAGTTTCGAGTTTAAGTGGGACAATGGAATACATGTAGAAGCAGCAGCACTACATGTAAATCCATCAGGCACCTGTCTGAAAATAATTTCTAGAAATAGGGTTCCGTATGAAAGCTAATGTGTGAAACAAGTGTACACAGTTTACAATTAAAAAATAAGTCCTTGGTTTTAATACATACCCCCTCCCCTTCTACACGCACAGGCCAACTTGTAACCACACGAGCAGCAAAGTCACTTAGACCAGGGGTGCTCAACTCCAGGCCGCAAGACCCCCCAAAAAGGGCAGCTTTTCAGAATATCCCAGCTTCAGCACAGGTGGCTCAATCAGAGGCTCGGTTTTCTATTGAGCCACCTGTGCTGAAGCTGGGATATCCTGAAAACCCGCCTTTGGGGGGGGGGTGTCTTGAGGACTGGAGTTGAGCACCACTGAATTAGACCACAACACAGATGAAAAGCAGAAAGAAACTATCTTAATTGACAATGCAGCTGTTAGTAATTGAGGCTAATGAGTCATGAGAAAAGACAAACAGCAACTGATCATCACAAATTGTGCAACTTCTCACATCCGAAAGTAAACAGAGAAATAATGTAGCCTGAGACGCAAGTTAAAAAGTGAACATCCACAGACGGGTCACACCAGTTCCCCTTAGTAACATATACTGGATTTGCATTAAAGTGAGAGCTCGTAGCCTTATACAACCTTGTTTAACATTTTAATGTTTGATTTACAACTCAAGAATTGCGGAATGGGAGTGATCATCAATCAGACACGAGTCCAGTACCTGAGAACTTTTTGCAGTAAATATGATGGTGATGGAATAACTTGATCTTGCCTATCCTTGTTATCAGATTAGGGCCTAGAATTTGGGGGCAGATCCCAGGGATAGGGCCAGGTGAGCTGTTGAGGAGAGGGTTGAACTGTCCAGAATAGGCAGGACAGATTTATAAGGGGTAGAGTCATGTTTTAAGTGGGAGGAGCTGTTTATCCTCCCATAATACTATTCTTGATGCTTTAATATTGTTTATAGCTAAATTAGTAAACCTAGGCTGAATAACATAAATGCAAAATCCACTGACTTCAATACTGTACATACTGCAGTAAAAGTGGTGCAATGATTTCCACATAATAGGGATTAGCTCAGTCATATGGCATTTTTAGGAAAATTCTCAATAGCAACCCTAGTTGTATAAATGTTTCTCTAAAGCTGAAAACTGCTAGATGATTTGACAGAAGACTGAAAAATGAAAAGTTAAGGTCCTTTCTGGAATTAGCATATTTTGCGGAAACAAGGCTTTATGCGCTGCTTGCAACGCTAAGCAATTCTAGGTTGCAGAATGAAGGGGAGATTGAAAAAAAAATGTCAGTGATGTGTAAAAGTTCCTATTCCTGAGAAATCTTGATTATGGGGCTTATCAGTATGGACTGAAGCAGCCTATCAGAGAAAACTGCTATTCAAGTCAATAGCATTTTTTAATCAATCGCAGCTTTGGAGCACATTGAATAAGGCCCTTAGGGGAAACGTTCATCTTTTCTGTCTTGCTTTCAAATATTTTCTGGGCAAGCTACCCTTCTACCTGAACAAGCTCCTCACCCCCACCACATGCAGCACTTATCACCTGAGATCTGACTCCAAAAGACTGTTCATGGTCCCAAAGTTCAGCAAATTATCCGTCCGCTTCTCCATCTCTTACCGTGCACCCCAAAACTGGAACAACCTACCGGAGACTCTCTCAGCCTCCACCAGTCTAAGTTCTTTCAAAATTAAGGCTGTCACATTTTAATCTGGTCTGTAACTGTTATATACGCCTATAATATATATTATCTCTAACTGTGCATGCAATGTCTTGTATATAATGTATACCCTGTTCTACTTACAGTAGCGACATATCTTATTGAACTAAATACCGGCGGCATGCCGGGATCTGCCCCAGCTGCCGCCAGTAATGCACGCGCGCCGCCGCGTTCCCCCACTCACCCCCCCTCCTCCATCGCGCGCAATTTACACACGCTTCCGGACCCCTGTACCCCTTCTGCTCTGCCACTCTGCTTCCCCGAACCCCCGCTTACCTTAATGTCATCTCCAGGGGTGTCGGGGAAGCCTGGGGAAGCCGGGGAAGACGGGGAAGCCGGGCGCGCATGTGACTGTGACGTCACAGTGCGCCGCCACGCGCCGCGGTTACCCGCTTCCCAGCCACATACAGCCAGCGGCTTTTGCTCGAATAAGAGCTGCCGCTGCTGTATGTAACTGTATTTGTAACCATGCATTATTTGTCATCTTAACTCTATGCCCAGGACATATTTGAAAACGAGAGGTAACTCTCAATATATTACTTCCTGGTAAAACATTTAATACAATATAAATATTCACTAAACTTTGATGTTCAGTGCATTGCCGAGCGGGTTTGCATGTTCTTACCGCACTTAAAAGAAATGTGTGTCAAAACGGTATTCACTAAGAAAAAACACAAGTTTTTTATAGTGCGATAAAAATATGCCACATCGCACTACTTTGTGTGGGTTTTTTTTTCCTTTCCCATACTTATCACACTACCTGTGTGTGATTAAACTGTGATTTCCCTCCAGCAGTCTGGAAGAGCCACACAGAGAGCGCTGCACCTCCCTGCACAGCTCTTACAGGCAATCGCGCCTTTTTAATGTTAATTTTAATAACAGAGTATTGTAGCAGGGGGGTTTCTGAGCTGAACCACATTAATTTCAGCCTCGGGGACCCCCTGCTACCTTAGTTACAGGCCCCGGTATCTCCTGTGTGTTTAAATGTCCCGGTCACGTGACGCGGGAGATTTAAACAATGCAGGGAGATACCGGCATTGAAGATAGATACCGGAAGATAGCCAAGCAGGTAGCATGCCTCCCTCCCTGATTGGCTGGCTTCCCTCCCTTTTTGATGATGTCACATCACTCCAAAAAAGGGAAAGCATCACATGGTATAGCTACCAATCCGATGGGTATACCATGTGATGGTTTTTTTTTTGCTGCAGTGACGTCATCTTAAAGGGAGAAAAGCATACCTGATTGGCTGGCTTCCATCCCTTTAAGATGACGTCAAATCCTTTAAAAAAATGGAAGCCGTCACATGTTACACCAACCAATCGCATTGGGGGTGTATCATTTGACATGCAGACAGAGGTGAGCAAAATAACCCCTCTCTGCTGGAAATCCATAAACTAATTGACACTTGCTTACTTGCTAACTCTGACACAGGGATTATTTATTAAACTGCGATATTGAGTGGAAACTCCCATTGTCTGTGTGTAGCAAAAATGTATCACTACTGTGGACCTGAAAATAAAAAAGACAGGGTATCCCATCTCTCCATATCATCAGACTTCAATCATTGACTCCACACGTCGCTGGGGAGTCATAAATAAGGGGAGACAAAAGACATCTGTGCGTTTAAGTACCAGTCGTAGTGTGCCTTGCCTTTTTCCTATTGCGGCCGTAGCGGCGCAACTCTGATAACCGCGGGCAGATGCAGTATATTTTTTTTTTACGGCATATGTTCCGGTATTTTAGCGCTTGTAATATTAGCATATTATTAGCGGTGTCTGCAATACTGCAATACCGTCTAAAACCTCAGATGGGCGTTCGCGAGCTGTTGTCTTCAAAGTCTAATACTGTAGCAGTTCAACCTACGTCAGTACACAGTCTGCGTGTGCGCGCGCAGTAATTGTAAATTTGCATATTTATACATGCATGTACAGTACAGTGCTGTATGTCTCATTTGAACATTGTTGAAACGCATAGGCGTGTACTGTAACAGTATCACATTTCGGTGTATACAGCGCTCTCCCCTCGCTCGCCCCCACACACACACAGGCTAATTTACTTCACTGCAGTATTTCAACTTCTTATCTTATCTACAGTACACCTCTCCCACACCATTCCTTTGAATGGGTGTCTTTCTGGTTTCAATCACATTCCTGTTATCACATTCCTGCGTGTGTAACGTATAGTCCAGTGCAGTGCAGAGCCTGGTTTGATTTATTCTGTGTTGATTATTAATGCTCATTGGGGGAAAAAAAAGTTAAAGAGTGAGTGACCTTTTTCTCGTCATTTTTTATTTTTATTTTCTCAACATGAACATGTGCCTGCCTCAACCATCTTGAATTACGATATTCAATCTGTGCTGTAGCTTTTGACTGCGACACTGTGCGTTTGACTGCACATGATTGATTTGGGTGATTTTTATGTATTTGGGGGTGTGGGGATCAAATTATTATGATGACCTGCCTGTCGAAAATATGTCATGTCTTTGAACTACAGTACAGCTAATCCTTCATGCAGCTTTACCCCCTCCCCCCCCGCAGACACACACAAGAGTCGCTCAAGGATTTCAACCTCTTATCGACACCTCTCCAAAACCATTCATTTTCAAAAGCTTGTCTTTGTGCTTTTCAACCTCTCTCAGACCATTCGTTAATTTTCCTATTGGCTTTCCCTTATGTTAATCTGATTATGTAACCAATTATTAAAAAGGTAACCAATTATTAAAACTGTATGTCTTCTTGAAGAATCCCCCCCCCCACACACACACACACACACACACACACATTCACAGTGAATTTAAAGTTCAAAGAAATAAAATCTTAATGTAATTAAATATGTAATTTATTTTATCATCAGGAAAGAAAAATACAAATAATCATTGAGAGAGGGGGGGGTTTGTGTGAATCATGACTGTAGATACACTATTGAAGTATGCAGAAGAGAAATAACAAAATAGTACAGCACAGTTGAAAATTGAGGGCCGGTGGATAATCATGAATAATGCACATTGATAATAATTAAAACAGTAATACAAATTTTCCGTCTTTATCTTCTTCCTCATTCTGTGTAGTTCATTGAGAGAGGGGGTGGTTTTGTGTAAATCATGACTGCAGTTTAGATACACTTAACTGTACACACAGTTCACAAAATTTACACATGATACCCCCTGTCCATCCTTTTCTCTCTGAAAATACAAGAAAAGAAAAAATGAGTGCAATTATGTGCATACTGTATTATGGCATTGTGTACTGTACAGCTACTCCATATTGGACTACAGTATGCAGATAGTACTGTCAAACTAGTCTATACTGGAACTAACGTATACTGTAACTACTGTTAAATACTTTGTAACCAGATGGCTAGTGCTGCTCTCTCAGGAAAGAAAAAATCTGTACCATACTTACCTGTATCATACTGTACTTGGTGTGCCTGTACTTAACATACTACAGTACAGTACTATACCATACTACCTACCTGATGCTTGCCCATTACACTCGATCACAATGGGCAACACAGTCGCAATATGGTCAATATATTTATTGCATCGTTCCACGGTGAGTACATCGTTCCAAAAACTCATTATGCCTTGCGCCAACTCATCCTTTTTGGAGGGTTTCACGACTTTTCTGATATGATCCTTCAGCTGATGCTAGACCATTTTGATAAGATTGAAGTCTGGCGATCTGTATTTGGAGGGGACAAAAAAGGACAATTAGTTAAAGAGATACACAGTAAAAACAGTGGTAAAAAATGAGACATGGTTATCGCACTTACTCCACTGGCGTCTTCACCCAGTTGATACCGCGCTCAAGAATATGCGCTGTTGATGCGGTGTGCTTCGGATCGTTGTCCTGGTTAGAAACGGTGACCATCTGGGAACTCACGTGTGATGTATTCCACAATCTCAGGCACAATTTGCTCTTGGAAAAAAGCTTTATTCATGATTCCTATAACAAGAAAAGAAAAGTGCCCAAAAAACTGCACACTCGTACAGTACAGTGCATAAGGCAAAAGTGTGTGACTTATTTTACCTTCAAAGATATAATATTAATATGCAGCAATATAAACAATAATAGATAGATATACTGTATTACATAGTAATATAAATAAACAGAAATAACTATATTAGATAGATCTATACTATATAGTAATATTAATATGCAGCAATATAAACAATAATAGATAGATATACTGTATTATATAGTAATATAAATAAACAGAAATAACTATAATATTAGATAGATCTATACTTTATAGTAAAATTAATATGCAGCAATATAAATAATAATAGATAGATATACTGTATTATATAGTAATATAAATAAACAGAAAAAACTATAATATTAGATAGATCTATACTATATAGTAATATTAATATGCAGCAATATAAACAGTAATAGATAGATATACTATATTATATAGTAATATAAATAAACAGAAAAAACTATAATATTAGATAGATCTATACTATATAGTAATATTAATATGCAGCAATATAAACAATAATAGATAGATATACTATATTATATAGTAATGTAAATAAACAGAAATAACTATATTCGATAGATCTATACTATATAGTAATATTAATATGCAGCAATACTGTATAAACAATAATAGATAGATATACTGTATTATATAGTTATATAAATATACTTACGCGTTAGTTACCGTTGGTGTTCTCGTGGGTTGTTTAGTCTTACCGTGTGCATGATAGCACACAGTGGTTGTTGGTTCAACGGGGCCAGAAGCAGCTAACCAGCGTTGGATATCTGCAATTCGTTGTCCACTCGTGTACATCTCCTTAATTCTCATGCTGAGATCTTTTGAAATCTTTTTAACAGGCATTGCTGCGAGTAGAAAGAAATACAAGCACAAGAATGTATATTCGATGTTTAGTCGATGTGTATTCAATGTGCAGTGAATCCACAAAATGGATGGTGTATTTATACGTTAATGACTCACATTAGAGTACGCCCACTTTTAACACCCGTACCTCGTCGCCATGTTTAAAAGGCTACACACTTTGCATAACCCACCACTCGATGATCTGTATCTGAACTTTCCCTTGTCCAGATACAGCCTTATGCCATCTGCTTCCATGGATCAACCCAGATTCTACAGACGCAGGAACCCACTCGCCTCTGCCGTGCCTGTCATGTAGAAAAAGCGAAAGGCGGCAGCCATTTCCAAGCCAAGGCCAAAGCGAAAGACTAAGGCTAATAAATAAAACCTTCTGCTGACCCCAAAGGCTAAGGGTTTTAATACACGTAAGCCTTATTATGTCAAGAAGAAATTCGGTGATGTACACGCAAAGCAAAACAAATGGCAGCCAACCCATCGAACCCGCAGGCCACTTCCTCGATTACGCTTCGACGACTCTGCCGCTGCTCTCCTGGAAATCCACAGCCCATCTTCTCCAATACTCGTCCACGACGCTGCTGCTGCTCTCCCGGAAATCCACGGGTCATTTTCTCCATCCTTCTTCGACGACGCTGCCGCTTCTTTCCAGGGAACCCCCATCTCATCCTCCATAGCACCCATCCACCCAGATGTCCACAGCACCCCATGCACAAGATCCAGCTCGTTAGACCACATGCTGAATGGGTTAAGTGTCGATATCCCCGGGAACTCTACTATGCTGGTAAAGATAGATCTTCTTTTAGAGACCATGCTAAATATGGATCAACGGATGGAGAAGATGGATCAACGGATGGAGAAGATGGATCAACGGATGGAGAAGATGGATCAACGGATGGAGAAGATAGAGACTGACATAGCGGGGATACATAATTTGCTCTGAGTTCATGCCCCTGAATCTCCGACGCCGGAGCAGGAGGTTGGCATGGATGGGATGAATGGGACCTTCGACCGCCTTCCATCACCAAGCGCACCCCCTCCACCAGAAGAATATGTGTACATGTATGCCGTTGACGAGGATGACATGACAACCCCGTCAAGAACACGGCAACCAAGACAGTAGGAAAGCATCCTCCCAGACAACCTACCCTCGCCCGCAGCCACAAGCACACCCGCTCCCAGAAGAACACCCGCTCCCAGAATCCAACCCACATATGCTTGCATCGATACGGTGCCCGACATCATTCTGCGCGAGCTGGCCAATCCACCCATGGAGAAGTATAGGGTGATGAGACACCATTAATGGCAGTTTGCGTCATACAAGGCATCGGCCCTGGAAGGACAATCTGGTGGGGATCGAATTTGCGTGACTGTTCAAATGTTGTTTATTTTTTGACTTGTTGCTTGTTTTAACATGTATTAATAAAGAAATGTTTTTACTGTTGTGCTGTAAATGTTTTGACTTTCTGTACTTTAATAAAGGAGATGTTGCGTGTTTTAAATTTTGTTAATAAAGAAATGTTTTTACTAACACCATAATGTTGTGCTGTAAATGTTTTGAATTTCTGTAATTTAATAAAGGAGATGTTGCGTGTTTTAAATTTTATTAATAAAGAAATGTCAGCTGATGAGGCTTGAAATCGTTTTGGTACATGCAAGCTTGCTGGAATCTGTACGCTAAATCCGGCTCAGGCTGCAGGTATCCGGGATGGGACAGACAGCAAGGGTTGCCGGTCACCAGGTTTTCACTGACGGTCGGACCGTTATTGGAAGCCGGTGCCGGCGCTGGTGCATTGCTTGCCTGTGACTGACGTTTCTTAGTTGGTTTTAACATGACCTTTCGCCTTTTGAAGTCTCCATGATCAAAGATACGAGAAAAATCTGGTGCTACACACCAATACCCTCCTTTAACACCGTGTGCGGGATCAATACGAAAAAAACACGGATCGATACATAACTTTTTCCTCATTGCACGCTTCCACACATGAGCATCTGGTGAAAATTTGTAAAAGTCATAGTTTTCGTCAAAATACTGATTAATTTGACCAACTGTTGCCATCTTATCATCTGTTGCATTATTCGCGGCCCATCAGCGTACGTTCTGTCTGGTTTTTGGAACATGGAGTGCAGTTGTGCACTCATCTCGGAACTCTCAGGGCAATAGAACACCAGACACTGCGCATTTAGTTTTTAATATGAAAAGCCTAAATTGATACATTATTATAACTTCTTCAGTACCAAGGTCAATTTACAATGGACCACTGTGGTATTTTTTTAAACATCTGCAAGTCGACACATTACTGAAGTGCATGCGCATTACAATTTATGAATATCTGCCACCTGGTGGATATGCGAAGAATTGCAACCAATTAAATCCTAACCATTATCAATAAACAAATCAATAAACACATAAACCGCGGGTGACGCCGGCATGGATGCAACATGAATGCGGCATTAACACGGTGAAGTGCGTGGCATTCAGAAAAAATCCCCGAAAAAATTCGGAGATGTCGGAGAATAAAAGGAGCCGCGGCTGTAATCTGGCAGGTAAAAATGAGCATTTCATGTAAAAAAAAAAAAAAAAAAACCTTTAAAAATGGTGTTACATTTCAGAACAATTCTCAAATAAGGATTCATTTACTGAGGGGCTACATACCATGAATACAGACTGTTTTGTACCCTAGAACAGGGTGCTCAACTTCAGTCCTCAAGCTCCCCTGAACAGGTCAGGTTTTCAGGATATCCCAGCTTCAGCACAGGTGGTATAGACTTCGACTGAGCCTCTGATTGAGTCACCTGTGCTGAAGCTGTGATATCCTGAAAATCTGACCTGTTGGGGGGAGCTTGAGGACTGGAGTTGAGCCCCCTGTTCTAGAATATATACTATTAGCTAAGAGTATACACAGAAATCATGAGATTTTCACAAAACTACAAAGTTCTAGTAGTTTTTATTGATCCTGGACAAATAAAGATTTGTCATAAGATACCTTTTGTTGCATCATTAAACGATTTCACAAACTACAACAGGTTACATCCGCTACGATGTTTGATTTTTTTCACAGTGCAGTAGATGTAAGGCTGTAGTTTTCTTTGAGACATTATCGCAGTTCAGGTAATGTCCCATCTGTACAGTAGGTGTAACCGGTTGAACTTGGTCTGGTTACAGTATGTAAAGTCATCACTTAATTCCTGATTGTTCTTCAATTGTCAAACAACTATATAACTTTATCTTCAGGACAAAATATATTTAATTTTTTAAGCTGTTGAACTTCTGATTGTCACGATGTTCTTGAAAGGTTGAAGGGTACTTTGTTAAAGAGTGCGGTTTTGAAGAATCCTGATTTTGATACACCCTTTATTCTGTCCACCGATGCTTCTTTGGATGGTCTTAGAATTCACGTTGTTTTGTTACAACGCGAATCCCTTATAACGCGATGCAAGTGTGGCTCCAAATTTCATATTTATGAATACTTTACAACACAATTATTGGTATCTTAAATACTTTATTGTACGATGCATACAATTGTACATTATTTTTAACGCGATCCGCTTATAACACGATGCGATTCTTTGGACCCCAAGCACAGCGTTATAAGGGGGTTGAGCTGTAGTTCTCTTAATAAGGCTTAACGTAGGTACCCAGACTTGAGTTTGTTGCACTGAAGTGGGCAGTTTGTGACAAGGTTAGACATTGAAGGAACATGCTTTTATGGTCTGGAATATTGGAGGACAACAGGCGGCCCAGGGGCCTCATGCCTCCCTTGGGGGCGTTACAGTGACTCCCAACCGGAAAGACCAGAGATATTGTTGACATGGATTGTAGCTTCTCACTGCTCCCTCAGCTTTTAATGATAGTTTGCTGATAAATACTGCTCCTCTCATTTGCTAATCACTATTGTAAAAAGAGGAGCCGGACAGTATTCACCAGCACGCTGGCATTATGCAGCTGACCGGAATGGGGAGAAACTCCTACATGTGGCTGCAACAAAGATGCAAAATAGTCAAGAACAACATAGGTTCAACTGGTTACACAGTCACTTCTTTCTGTGCGGAAAGAGATTGCTAGGCTGCAGGTCAGGGTTGGTTTTGTGTATCCTCTTGCCTCACACAGGCACCACTACCTCGAAAGCCTCCCAAGAGGAGGGTGGTCTGAATAACTGTGAGCTCAAGGAGGATGAGACTCGCAGGCAAATCCCACAATCGGCGGTTATTACTGACCGAGTCATGCTCAAATGAAAATCAGGACTGGGATGTAGTTATGCCAGGTTATACTCTATTTTAGATGTAGCCCTTTTCTGAACCCTCCCAAAGGAACTACTGGTCACTGTACAACACCTGCGGCTCCCGAAGATCTGAGCCTCCGCAAGCTGGGAGCATGGGGTAACACTTATACACTTACGTAGCGCCTCCACTTACCCAGGATCCCCGTGATGTGAGATTCCCCTGGGC
Source organism: Ascaphus truei (assembly GCF_040206685.1). Lineage (NCBI taxonomy): Eukaryota > Metazoa > Chordata > Amphibia > Anura > Ascaphidae > Ascaphus > Ascaphus truei. The sequence goes on along the minus strand of NC_134488.1, from coordinate 110,161,122 downwards.
AAGAAATACAACAACACACATATATGATGCAACCAGTTTTACTATAACATGATGCACAGTAACTTATCACTCTATCTTATAGCAATATAACCCAACACATATATCCTTATACTATAACGGTATAACCTTAGTGGCTCGTCCACTCATCAGGAGTAACGTCTCTGTCCCCTCACCGCGTGCCCCACACACGTGCCCATGTATAGTACTATTGGTATAGGCTCAGTTCTTTAACCACTCGCTCAGTGTTCCTAAAGAGTTACGCCTAAGGCGGGATCAGCGCCTGTTGACCGGTGTAGGTGCACTTGATGTTATAGTACCTTCCGGTCATGGCGGTGACCGGTACCTCTTCGCAAAGGGTCAGATGAATCAGCGGTCCGCCTCCTGGGTCTCAATGTCCAGCCGTCTGGTCCCAGACGACTCGTCAGCAAACCTGCTCCGCACGCTTGTCTCTTAGTCCCTAGCTGTCTACACAGTAAGGGGTGATGCTCGCTATCACTATGGCCGTCCCTGCAGCACAGCAACCTTCAGTGACTTCAGGGAACACTCCTAGGGGCCTACGGGGTAGCCTGTCCTATCCAGGTGGGTCACTGACCCCCTGCACACTGGATCCCCTCTGACTAACTCAACCTAAACCTGCAGCAAACACACTGCACTCACACAGTACCTGCAGCAACCGCATTGCACTCAACCGGTACCTGCAGCAACCGCACTGCACTCAACCGGTACCTGCAGCAACCCACTGCACTCACACCGTACCTGCAGCAACCCACTGCAACCAACCTGGTACCTGCAGCAACCGCATTGCACACAAACACTGTGCCTACTTGTCAGCGCTCACAGCACTGCCAGCCGTGACACTGACAAGACTGCACACTCACACCTAAGGGCAGGGTCCCTAACCTAGAGGCCGTCCTTGCAGTACCTACCCCCTACCCTGGTGGGGATTGGGGCCTGCCTGGGATCTGGGGAACAACCTTACCTGGCGTAGGAGCCACTTGCTCCTTACCCCCTTCCTTCCCCTTCCTGCTCCCAGCTCCAACTGCCAAACATGGTCCCCGCAACATTGTAGCCTTCCTCCACAGGAGAAGCTGCAAAACCCTATTTGCTGGCTGGCTGCACGTGATGTGGGTGAAAGGGCAATCCCCAGAGGCTGCTGGGAATTGTAGTCCACTCAGGACCTCTTTAGCATTGGGACCGCGTGCGTTACCCTTACTGCGCATACGCGCGACCAACGCCCACGCTCGCGCAACCTGTCATGGCGGCCCCCGCTAGCTGGGTGTGCTGCAGAGCCTCGGAGGGCTACATGGGGGGTCTCTGGGGCTGAAAAGAGACCGGGGTTACATAGAAAAGACTGGGTATGATGGAAGGAAGGAGGAGTTGTTCTTTATATGAGGGAGAATACAAAAGCCACTTTAATACAAGGTACTGGAGAAACGTCTGAGAAACTTTGGGTATCCCTAGAAACTGGTGAAAAGGCTGTTTTCCGTACGTCGTGATCTTCAGACCTTCAAGACAGAGGAGGAATTGAATAGGGTTTAAATGGAAGACATCACAAAGGTGGCAACTAAAGGATAATTATGGGAGACTTTAATCTGCCAGATGCGGACGGAGGTGGGTCTGTGGCAGGTTAACACAGAAAGCACATCCTAGATTTGTTGCAGTGTATGACTCTGCAGCACATCACTATTTCTATATAAGACCGCCTGGTGTGTTTTTTTTCTTTGTATTTAAGGATTTAGGTAAGGTTTAACTATTTTTTGGGGTGCACAGATACAATGTTTTTTAGTACATACAGTAACATTTACACCTGTGTGTGTTGCACATTCCATTTGTTTGCGCCAATATATCTGATTAAAACAATTTTTTATGCTTGAGGTGAAAAAAACGAGTACACAGATGCACACGAGCACAATATAATGTTTAATTTCCATCAGGCTACATACACCCCCTTACCTCCAGAAGGACATAAATAAATTAGTTATTGTGCAAAGACGGGCTACTGAAATGGTACAGTACATGGTCTACATCAGTGTTTTTCAACAGGTGTTCCTAAGAACCCTTGGGTTCCCCAGGCACCCCTAAAGGGTTCCCTGCAATTTTCAGGTCATTTGATAATGGTACCAAATACAGAAGAATTTACAATGCATCTGATCTCAGGCGCACTATTAGAGATGGTTGGGTTTCCTTATAATGCATCTGATCTAGTGTTGTATCGAGTCCTGAAGTTTGCCGGGTACCGGGTACCAGGTAAATGGGTCAATTTGCAGGCCGGGTACCAGGCTGGGTAGCATTGGCTTACCTGCAGCCGGCGACGGAGGGTGAGGAAGACCGCTGCGGAGGGTGAGGACGGCTGTCTAATAGGAATGCTCCTGCTACGGTCACATGGTTCCCCGGCTCCCACCAGCATCAGCGGTGTTCCTGCTGCTCCTGTTGGAGGAGTTCCTGCATACTTCCTGTTATCACCGCGAGCACGCCGGGCTGCTGCTTCTGCTATTCCGGATACTACACAGTCCCCTGCCGGTCACGTGACCACCCACCGTGTCGGAGCTTTCACGGGAAGGGCTGGCGGTTGGACGGATCACACAAGGATCGCTTGGAAACGGCATCACACACTCCTCTCTAACGTGAGTCTTTTTATCTCCACCTTGCTAGTGCTCATAGCTGAGCCAGTTGTTGGAAAAGACTGTTGATACTTACACATTTGGAGTTAGCCGTGACTTTTCCTGAAGAACTGTATTAAGCTATATGCAGCAGTTATTGCTATACTTTTGAGCGCCTGGTGGGTTAACCCCTTGTTCACCCGTTTGCATATACAGATGAACAATGACGTCTTCTGCTGTCACCGCTACCAGGACGTCTGCTGCTGCTCCCACAATGTCGCCGCGGTCCTCCTCACCCTCCGCAGCGGTCTTCCTCACACCTCTGCCGCCGGCTGCAGGTAAGTGTTGAAGTCTTTTTCAGCTGCTCTGAAATTACCCGGCGCTGGGGTCCGAGTATCTGATCTCAGGCGCACTATTAGAGAGGGTTGGGGTTCCTTACAATGCATCTGATCTCGGGCGCACTATTAGAGAGGGTTGGGGTTCCTTACAATGCATCTGATCTCAGACGCGCTATTAGAGAGGGTTGGGGTTCCTTACAATGCATCTGATCTCGGGCGCACTATTAGAGAGGGTTGGGGTTCCTTACAATGCATCTGATCTCAGACGCGCTATTAGAGAGGGTTGGGGTTCCTTACAATGCATCTGATCTCAGACGCGCTATTAGAGAGGGTTGGGGTTCCTTACAATGCATCTGATCTCAGACGCGCTATTAGAGAGGGTTGGGGTTCCTTACAATGCATCTGATCTCAGACGCGCTATTAGAGAGGATTGGGGTTCCTTACAATGCATCTGATCTGAGATGCGCTATTAGAGAGGGTTGGGGTTCCTTACAATGCATCTGAGCTCAGACGCGCTATTAGAGAGGGTTAGGATTCCTTACAATGCAGCTGATCTCACACGCGCTATAAGAGAAGTTGGGGTTCCTCAAAATCTCACATTATAATTAAAGGGTTCCTTAACCAAAAAAGCTTGAAAACAACTTCAACTTCCTTATGTCATAAAACTTATCAGCAAAGACTAAAGGAGCTCAATATGTACAGCTTGGAGAAGAGAAGGAAGAAAAGGATGTGATTGAAACTTTTAAATATATAAAGGGTTTCACCTAGGTACAGGAGGGAAGCATATTTCAAGAAAGAAATAATTTTGAGTTTTGTGGCCCATGAAGTATATCATGTTACCAAGTATATCAAGTATAATACAGTACCAGTACACCTACTGTACCACTGACCTAAAGGCAATGAAGGAGAACACTCTAAGGGAGAGAGGGAAGTTTGGGATTAGTCTGTTCACTTTATTTGCACTAGAGCAAAAAAGGCTTGTGTGCTGTGCGGTGCTGTGCGGTGCTGTGCTGTGCTGTGCGGTGCTGTGCTGTGCGATGCTGTGCTACATTCAAGCAGATCACTACCAAATCATTTTTATCACTAGCTTTAAGAAATTAAAATAGTAATTTCAATAAAATTCTAACCCATAATTATAATAATAAATAGATTATTGCACACTGTCTGAGACAAAATTACATACTGTATTGTTAAAATGTAAGTGTCCAGTAAAAAACAAATGGAAAGATACTCCCATTACCTTCAATTGGAGTTTATTTATGAGATAGATCTTCACTATCACAGTTTAATGAGTAACCACCATAGTGTTCTGTATTATTATGCTAATTTCTATTATAGAGAAAATGGTTTACTAGTAACACTTGGTCCTGACACTTTATGACTATCATATATCACATAGAGCATAGAGGTTCCCAACGCCAGTCCTCATGGAGCACTAACAGTGCAGGTTTAAGGCTATCCTCATTAGCACAGGTGGCCCAATCCTTTTCGAAGGAACCACCTATGCTGAAGCAGTGGGTATACTTAAACTCTGCACTGTTAGTAGTCCTTGAGGACTGGAGTTGTGAACCTCTGACATAGAGGATGCTCTTTAGATGAAGCCATTCCATGCAAAGACATACAGTAATACACAGACACAGCTAACTCTTAATAGGAACCACAAATAGATAAGCTGAGACATCCAGCTTTGATTCAGATGCTTCAGATATGGAGGGGTGTGCTCACTCAGTAGCCTTTACTAATTCAGAGTGAAACCAGAGTTACAGAGGCTATGAAGACAGAGGATATAAAACATATCCCTCAGGGCATCACACATTGAGGAATGAAGAGCAAAACCCCACAGATACTATTCCCTTTGGAGTACAACAGTGTAAGAGGACTAGAAGATCCAAGAAGGGAAGATGGGCCCAGTTTGGCAAGCAAGAGGAAAAAGAACTTTGAAATATTGATAACAACGTGATCAATATTTCAGGGTTTGACTTAACTATGGCACAACTCTCCCCCCTTAACACGGGTATTAATTTTGCCCCCCATAACAATTTCTGATTGTTTGAAACAATGATTAATGTCTAGAAGTTTACTAGAAAACTTTCTCGCAAAAAGATTTTTGCAGACAAAAATATCTCAAATTCTGAACATATTGTAGCCAGTGACAGACTTACCTTCTGCCGCCTGTAGGCTGGGGGGGGGGTGGCCCCCCTCCTTAGCATATGACATCACGATGTCACATGATGCCGTCACATGCCGCCGCGTTGTCATGGCAATGTGGTGTCATGTGGCCGCGCATCACGAGAGCCTGCTACGGAAAAGGTAAGACACACACATACAAACAAATGGCTTCCCCTTTGGGCAAAAGGATTCAGGCTTTAAGAAAAAAGTCATGAATTTTGTCCCAATTTTGCTGTATATCACGACCTTTGTGAAACTTGTGGAGAGAGATCTTGGTATCTTGGCTGTAGGCTTTACCTTTGCACATCCACAGTTTAATATGGTTTGACTCCCACTTAACATTCGGGATGCACATTGATACTCTAACATCCAAAACCTATGCCAAACTAGGTGAACTTTACAGGAACAAATCCTCCCTAAGCCTGCTGATCAGAAAGCATATCGCACAGCAGATGCTAATGCCAATTATCGACTATGGAGACATAGTATACGGCTCGGCACCCCAAACCCACCTTAGCAAACTTGACACCCTCTACAACTCAATTTGTCGTTTCGTTCTCTCATGCAACTACAACACACATCCCTGCGAAATGCTCAAAGAACTAGATTGGTCATCACTTGAGTCTAGGTGCAAAGTTCACCTTTCCTGTCTTGCCTTCAAATACTTTCTGGGCAAGCTACCCAGCTATCTGAACAAGCTCCTCACCACTACCACATGCAACACTAATTAGCTGAGATCAGACTCCAAAAGGCTGTTCGTGGTCCCAAGGCTCAACAAAGTATCCGGCCGCTCCTCCTTCTCTTACCCTGCACCCCAAAACTGGAACAACCTACCGGAGACTCTCACATCCACCACAGTTTAAGATCTTTCAAAACCAAAGCTGTCTCACATTTTAATCTGGTCTGTAACTGTTACATACGCCCATAATATATATTATCTTTAACTGTGTATGCAATGTTTTGTATATAATGTATACCCTGTTCACTTATGTAACTGTATTTGTAACCATGTATTGTTTGTCATTTTAACTCTGTGCCCAGGACATCACTTGAAAACGAGAGTTAACTCTCAATGTATTACTTCCTGGTAAAACATTTTATAAATAAATAAAATAAATACAGTAATCTATCCAAGAATAAGTTTAAAGAGTAATTATTATGTGTTTAAAGAGCATATATTATCACAGTAAATAATGCAGACATAGTTGTTCAGCTAGCACCTGACCAACAAAAGGAGCCTCTCCGACAACTTGGGGATGGTAATTCCTATTCCAAATTGTGGAAAGATCCTACAATTCATTTTCTTTCAGAAATTAGGGAATTATTGGAAATTGGCAAAATATGCCATGCACTTGTACGGAATACGACTTTTTATATTGTCATTATCAGGTGATACCAATCTTTTATCATCTCGCAAAGATCCATAAATCCTTGATATGCCTTCCTTTCAGACCCATCATTTCTTATATTGGATCTTTGGGAAATTATCTTTCGTGTTTATGTAGATATGTATCTTCAGCCTTTGGTAAAGTCTCTTTCTTTTTTTTTTGTGGGATACAACTGATCTTCTCCCTTCATTGGAGAATTTCAAGTAGTCCAATAAATATTTACGGGTCACTATGAATGTTACTTCCTTATATACTATCATTGACCACAAACAAGGGTTGACTGCTGGTTGCCATTTATTTCCTTATGAAATCTGATGAGTCCATTGCACAACGCACAATAATTTTAGATTCAATCAAATTTTTACTCACACACAATTACTTCTTATTTGATTCAAAATATTTTTTACAAACACGGGGTACCGCAATGGGCATTTCTTTTGTCCCATCTTATGCCAATTTATTTATGGGGTTATGGGAATCCACACACATTTTTGGTGATAGTAACAAGTAACGTGACCATATTGTTTTTTTTTTTTTTAAACATTGATGATTTGATATTTATTTGTGGTGAGGATTCTAGCACTCTTGTCACATGTATACAAACACTCAATAAGCATGATTATAAAATACTTTTCACTTTCGAGCACCAGTCACCCCATTTACTATGAAGATCTTTTACTGTATATAAACATGAATTGTGAGATTCAAACAGATGTTTACCATAAAATGAACTCCCCAAATACCTTTTTAAGAGCAAACAGCAGGTCTTTAATTAGGGGCATTCCCAAGGGCCAATTTCTTAGATTGAGGCGCCTCTGTTCGAGTGATGAGACTTTCCTGGAACAGTCAAGGGTCCTGGCCACCAGATTTGTATTGAGGGTTGCAGGGATACAGATATTAGAAATGCTTTCAACCATACTTATTGGACAGGTAGACTGGATCTTCTCTCTCCCAATGATCACGAAAGGAGGGCAAGATATTTTCACAAAGATATAAATTTGAAGAGAGTGGATTTCCCCCACTCCCCTGTTATCTATTACTTGAAATAATAAGCAAACTCATCAGATCAGATCCGTTATCGAAAAACACGTTGAGCTTAGATTAAAAAAAAAAAACTCAAACCTTTTCTGATTTCAAACCTGTTTTGGCATCACATCTATCACCCAGACTCTCTGACTCTTGTTCAAAGGTGAGTGGCCAACTGGGGGTCCTGAGTGGCTTTTTTAAAGTGTAGCCTTTGCTAAATATGCCCCCTTTGCCAATCTGATAAAGACCCTTAAATGTAGAGATATGAACACCGATTATAGGACCACAAATGTTCATCAATTGCCATACAAGTCATGTTGTATATTTTTTTTCATGTGGCTGCGGAAAAGGTTATGTAGGAAGAACAATTAGACAACAAATTGAGGAACATATTGGTTCCATTAAAAAAGAGGATGTAAGACATCCGGTATCTAGGCATTTCACCAATTGCCCCCATGGGGGGGCTAAATAATCTCACGTTTTCAGCGATTTAACATATTCACATCCCATTGATGGAAGGGCCAGGCTCAATTTGCTTAACCGGCGTGATGTGTTTTGGATCTTCGCGCTGGGTACCTTAACTCCACCAGGTATCAATCTAAATTGGGAACTCCAACATTTTCTATGATGGTAATTTGCAATAATAATGAACTATAATGGGTTTAATAATAAATACACAGCTGCCATACTCATTATATAATATTTTTTTTTACAATACTTAGCTGACTTAATTTTTCTTAGAATGTTGTAGATATATTGTTGTTTGGTATAATATCCGGGATATTTTTGTTCCCTTTAGTATACTTGAAGGAGATTATGTTAATACGAGAAACAGTCCCCTATATTTTTATTGATCTTGTTTCCCTGTGTGTTCTAAAAACATATATTTCTGATTGTACGAATAATATAAAAAAAAAATGAAATGTCCATAACGATGTGGGTTTTTATATGCTGATACATATCCTACATTAAAGATATATGGCTCTTTCTGGCATTAGAGACTTCTGAGTTTAATACTGTAGACGAATACAATGTATACGTCCATAACATAAGCAGACATCATCTGGGACATATGTTTATATTCAATCTCAAAACTGAAGGGATTCCAATTATATGGGAATAAGTAATTAAATTGACGATTACCATTCAATTGCTAAGATGCTAGCAATAGTGAGGTATTGTTTTTGTTTACAATTTAATTCCCATTGGCAAGGTATTTTTATGCATACTTTATGTTGATACTTTGGTTTTATTTAGTCATGCTTTGTATTCATTCTATTGGTTTGTATATAGTTATCCCCCACCATAACTGATGCCATTTCCTGGTCGGTGTCACCTTTTTTTTATCTTCCCACTTATTCAGGCGTCCATCTGTATCCTTGTTTCGAGGGTGGAATTTCCAGTCTGGGAACACTAAACCACAATAACGGAAGTTATGTATGTCATTTACTCTTTGGCAAAGCACCAACACGGGCGCGAAACCTGTTAGAGGTTCAACCTCCTTCATTACCAAATGGTATTAAATAAATATTTTTATCAACACTTTATTGGCACTCCAGCACTTTATTCATTTTACTGGGCATCACCATTTATCCCTATTTTCGCTTTAATATGAATCACCCCTTATTCGACAATTCTGACTGTAATGGAGTCATAAGTATGGTTCCGGCGGGTTCCAATCCCAACCCATGGGCAATTACTGTGGTTGGGACCCCAAAGTGCTACAGTACCTGTCTTTCATTCCCTATATTTTTCCTCTCTCTCTCTCTTCTTGCTGTCCTCACCAGCTTATTACAATATTCAGAAGAAAGCATAACAAAATCAGACCGGCTATAAATTTGGGACATTTTTCTGTTGTGGCCAGTTTGATTTGGCATTTTCTCTACAAATTCATTGCTGTCCTGTTAAATTCAGGACAGCTTTACTCCACTTCTCTTTAGTCTCTGGCTCCCATGCCTCCTTAACTGATTGGTATTAAGATATTAGGGCATATTTGCTGTGTGGTGCTATCCCATACGACACATGCAGGTGAATGGGAAAGGTTTCTACTGGCGTTAGGTGTCTTATGAAATAGCAATTGGGCCATTGTGCCTACTGGTGCTAAAGTAATAAATACGGCATCCATGGCTCTAAACAAAAGTCAGAAGGAGAAGCAGGCCACAAAACTTAATAGGAGAAGAGAAGCCTACTGTGTGTGCTGACAAATGGGTGAAGATGGCGGTACATGCGACCCGGTAATAGAAGCTGGACCAGAACTGTTAAAAATGATTTATTGAGGCTTCAACAAAAACACATCACTCCAGACAGCAACCTCTGGAACTTTATCAAACTCTCGCAGGACGTGGGAGTTTTGAAAACCGGCCCATAGGCAGGTAAGTATCTCTGGATGTAAGGTGTCCCCAGAGCTGAAATGTGGTTCAGCTCCTGAGACCCCCTGCTTCAATTCTATGTAAAAGAAAAAGGAGGGCGGGGAAACAGTCAGCTTGGATTGCTGCTTTAATATGATATGTGTATATAGTTCCTTGCAAACTTTTTACAGTATAATTTACCTGTAAGTGCCTCTATCCTGTACTGACACACAGTAGCAAATTCCTATTTTTCTACGCCAAATGTCGGAGCGTTTGTTACCTGTATGCCCAGTTGTTGTCCCTACTGTGCCAAGCAATTCTGGTCATGCCAGCACTGAAAGGGTTATGGCCCATGATGTTCCTGAGATAGCCACGAGGTGGAAGCAGATCCATATATTACTTGAAGATCATTCTAAAAGCCACCAGGTGGGAGTAGAGTCCCAGTATTAGGTTTAATTACTCATTTTTATGAAGCTGAACACATTCACAGGCCAGGGCAGCGCAAACTTTTGGGGCTGCGCCCCCCCTGCCTGCTCCCCCAGGTGCTCGCGCCTCCCTTACTTTTTTACTGGCGTCACATGACGCTGCGGGTGATGTCACATGACCCCGTTTCCATGCCAATGGGCTGCAAATGACGCCGCGGGGTCAGGTAACGTCACGTCACATGGCCCCGCGGCGTCATTTGACACTGCGTTGCCATGCCGACACGGAACAACAAGGCTCCTGAATCCCGGCAAGTAGGTTGCAAAGGCCCGCGCATTTCATTTAAATGCCTTGGGGAAGAGTGCAGGGCCTCTGCAACCGCCTGCGCCCCCAAAAAAATAATCCCCCCCCCCCCGCACCCATGCACTAGGCAAATATGATTACTCTGAGCAAAGATGGATCTGATTTACTCCCTTGTGGTAAAGGCACTGGTCTCTGAGCTGGTGGTAGCTGCATTAACAATGTGATCTATATCCTGTAGGAATAAATCATTGTTAATGCAATGCTTCCTCTAATGCTTTTTTGTGTGTATCAAGGGCAGGCATCAGGAAGGAAGGGGAATGTCATTTTCTGCTACATTTAGCAGGACAAATGACCTAGTTAACATAAAAGCATATATCTACAAATATGTCACATAGTAGGTGAGATATTTTTTTTTAATGGCTGCTTGAACTGCAGCTTTAAGCTATCTCTTGTATCTGCCATCACAGCCTCCATGGGTAATGAATTCCACATTGTTACTGCCCTTCCTGTAAAGAACCCTTTCCTTTCTTGCTGGTGAAATCTCCTTTCCGCCAACCTTACGGAATGACCCTGTGGCGTTTGTACTGCCCCTTGGGATGAATAGTTATTTTGAAAGCTCCTTGTATTCACCCCGAATAAGCAGTATTAGCATGTACTGTAGTTAATATATTCCCCTCTTAGACGCCTCTTTTCTAATGTAAACAAATCTAATTTAGCTAGCCTCATAAATAAGATTATCCTTCCCCTTTACACATTTGGTGTCTCTTCTCTGTACTTTTTCTAGCTCCAAAATATATTTTCTAAGGAGTGGTGCTCAAAACTGTACTCCATATTTAGGTGTGGTCTTAATAATGCTTTATAGAGGGGTGTAATTATGTTTACTTCCCTACCTCTATTCCCCGTTTAATGCAAGATAAGATCTTATATGCTGAATAATTTTCTAATTCTGCATCCAAATCTGTCTCCTGTTTTTGCCACAAGTGGCTCACTTTAACCACCCACTGATAATGAGAACTGATTATGCCTCTTGTTTGTAAGAGGACCCATTTCCTGTTCTGGCATTGGTCGGCAACTGGCTGCTCCAGCAGTTCGCTGTCCCGTTCTCCCCAGTGCCGTGGGCTGATGATACTGGCGTGGATCGGACTTTTTCCCCACTACCTCAGCAGCTTAATGACAGTACACCGATTAATACTGGCCCACTGCTTTCCTGTGACAATCACTGATACCCAGTGTAAGAGAGAGGGACAGTATTCCCTGGCGTGCTGGCATTAAGCGGCAGACCGGAGCAGATAGAAGCTCATACCCACGGCTGCAACATCCCTTCTTCCTGTGTACCATGTGTGGATAATGTGCGGCCCTTTTGAGGGCTCAGGGGCCTCACATGTGGCCCTTCAAGTATATCATGTTACCTACCCCTGTGTTAGAAGGTCAAACAGAGATGAGCAGACTACTTTGTTTACTTTAGAGGAGGCAATGTCTTTTTTTTAGGTGCAAAATAGCCACTAAGAAGTGAAAACCTAAATGAAGCTAGAACTGCTTCCCAAGTTCAAACTTACCATGGGTACCTCTATATTTAGTATATCTCTGAGTAATTATTTAGATGTAGGTTTTACTAGGTTAAAAAGTTCCAAAAATCCCATGAGTACTTATGTATGTCTTCGAGGCAGGAAGCGGAGTTTGATACAGTTTACACGTTTAATATGTTGCTTCCTGCTGGGGGTCTGAACAGGGTTGCCACCTTCTACTGAAGGCTAAACTGGAGACAACATTTTTAAATCATCCTCTGGCAACTTTCCGACATCCTCCCGGCATCTCCCCCTGCACCCCATTGCCATGCCTTGATGTTCCACAGCGTCAAGTTGCCATGACAGCGGGACGCCGTTGTGGCGCTGAGATGTCATGTGATGTAACGTTGTCATGGCAACGTGGCGCCACATCACATGACGCTGTGACATCACGTGGCTTTTCCGTTGACATGGCGATGCTGCACCATTTGACGCCGCAATGCCATATTGACAGGAGTTGAAGGGGAAGATGCAGGGAGGATGCTGGGAGATGCCGACACCTGGAGGTTTACTGAGCCCAGAGATACATGGCCAAAACCCGTAGTCTGCGGGTCAAACCCAGAGCGGTGGCAAACCTGGGTCTGAGGAAGAGGGGAAGCGGGGAGCTATGGTTATCATAAACCTGGCAAGATCTGGCATTTCTTACAGTATTCATAAGAGCCCTTGCTTTTCGGTGTTCCATATTTGGGGGTTGAGGCCTTGCTTACATGTTGGCAAGTACCTTTCCCACTTTAGCCGGCATATTGTTCAAGCTTTCATAGTATGGATAAACCTACCAGCACAATTGCCACAATGCATCTTCCTGAACCCCCTTTTGCCACCTTCCCGCCACTTTGAGGCAGGGAGATGAGGATCTGTATATATACTCTCATACACACACACATAGAGGGCGGTCTTTTCAGTTGGAGGAATGTTAAGAACGTGAAACTTCATTTTTAATCAGTAACTCTGCATGTGGGCACTGGCTTTGGGTGGTGTCAGATAGAGGGGGGAGTATGAAGAGGCACGGGGTCTGGAGGATCTGAAGGGGTATGATATATTACTTAGGGCCAGGCCCGTCAAACTCAGAATAGCTTGGGTGCCAATTCTTAAATTCAACTGCAAGACTGGGGACACACCATCAGAGGGGCAAAAGGAAAACAATTTAAATAAATACTAACTATAACCTGCGTGTTTTTTTTCTTGAGCTTTACTTATTAGAAATATGTAAAAGTATCTCGCAGACACCCCC